>NC_033639.1:5551178-5580014 GCF_001540865.1 Ananas comosus | reverse complement strand
GAGCCCGAAATAAACATATGTCCCTCAAAGAATAAGCTATATTATAGTGAAAGCAAATAAGTTTTTCAAATATAACAATACTAGTTTGGAGAGTTTTTTGTGCAGTACATATAAACCGGAACCTTTTCACTAAAAAAGCCCTGTTTTTTTTAATCAAAGTATCCATTTTATATGATATATAAGATGTTTTAATATACATGTTAGTATGTTTTTTTATAAATGTGATATATTTAATAATAACGTATAGATAAAATTGTAGTTTAATTTATACGTACATAAAACTAACTAACCAATCTTCGCGCGCACACCTGACCCGTGGATGGTTACAGTACTGAGTCCTCTTAGTATCTAACTTCTCACGTGATGTTCAGTTCTCCCTTATTTCCACGGACTCCTGGAGCGTTTTTCAACCACAGAGTTGATACTAGCTTTTGAAACCAACGTTAATTAATTTGTTATATATATATTATACATTATTATAATGACCAAATATAATTCCGAATCAAACCATAACTCCGTATAGACTGCGAAAATCTATTTTATATCATCCCTATTTTAGCATATGAAGATGCAAGAGACCACCTTAGCATCTTTAATTTATATAACATTGGCTGAATAGCGCTGTACAACTTACGTTATAATGCATTTCTTTGTTTGTGGCGTGCATTATGTTAGAGAGACGTTAGGGTTTGCTTTCGGTATGTATATTTTCGATCACGTTACCTTAATTAATTCAAGTGTACAAATAGTGCTAGCTCTCCGGATGAATAAAAACCTCAACTCGATCTTATGAGAGTTTTCGTGGTTTCCCAACCACGAAAACTCAAACATCGGTAACCTATCACACTACATCTCTATCCTACTACCACCATCGATCCGCGTACCTTATCAAAAAATAGGTTTCTGATAATTAATTATCAGTTTCCCATCTTGATTCCCAATCTTTGGATCTTCATATCAACCACGAAAATCTACATAAGATCGAGTTAAGGAATAAAAACAGTGGATGTGAAATCTGTTAGAATTAGAACATCCGTAAAAAATAAAGAAATCTTTTTCTTTGTGGATTTATTAATATATTAGTTTTAAAATTTAAACAAATTTCCTAAGCAACGTACCCACTACCGTGTCGAAATGCTTTAACGAACTTTAAGAGGTTAAAATAACTACTAATTACTAGACTTATTCTAACTAACTAACTATGAAATCACCACAAACAAAACACCGCATGCCCCGGACCCTTACAACCTTTATTTATTTATTTATTTATTTATTTTCCTTTTTTGTAGATTGATTACTCTGTTTATTGTAGGTGTTCTTTCCTTATTCCTATAATAAAAAGAAATCTATCATTATCATCAAGTTTAACGGGGTGTACATCCTGAGACTAATTATAGGTAAACATAACGTAATAGCGTGCGTTTATCAAAGTATATATATATATATCTCAATTCGACCTTACGATATATAGTCATCGTTTATCCGAGACAACGGTGGGTAAACAAAAGCTACTACCTCGAAAGTTTAGCTGCTAGCCGTGCCGTGGCAACTTGTACTAGATATAGTGAACTTTATAAATCTTTAATTTAAAGTTTAGAAAAGCTGTAGTAAATGGATTACTAGTTTAATTCCCAAAGTTTTAATCATTAAAATTACCAACTATACTCCCCAAAAGAGCAAATTGCCACATTTTGATAAGTTTAGTTAACTTAAAACCAATCTTTTAAGAAATTTGATAAATCTTGTTCTAGATATGAGAGCTAGTACTAATGTTTTAAAGATAGTAGTGAAAAATCTCCTATAAGTAAAAGTCGGTAAGTAAAAATGCGGGTGAACTACCTGTTCATTTGTTATAGCTTTTTCATACTTTAAACTAAAGATCTATGAAGTTCACCATATCTAGTAAAAGTTGCCATGGCTAGCAGCTAAACCTCCGAGGTAGTAGCTTTTATTTACCCACCGTTGCCTCGGGCAATCGATGGCTATCATAATGTCGAGTTAATCTGCCTACCTGTACATTTTGATGCGGGAACAAGTTATACAAATGATAAGTTATAAGTCAAGAGGATTTTGTTGTGTGATTGCAAGTTACGGATTTAAAATTAACTCCTTGCATAGTCAAAGCATTCATAATTTGAAAAAATAATTTATTTATGAGAACATGCATAGTACATATGTTTTTTTCGACATTTGATTATACTTTTCGTCTACCCGAATGTTACAAGTTTTAGTAATTAAATCAAAAGAAATATACGTGTATCAAATAGGGCCTTTCGAGGCCTTGCTTCCCGGAGGAGTCACTCATCCCAGAATTACTCGAGTCCTAATCCTAGTTAGTTAATTCGCGAATTATTCGCGAATTATTGAAAATCCGAATTAAACGGTTCGTTTACAAATTTTTCCCAAAGAAAGAGAATTATTCGCGAATTTTTGGGCCAGTAGAATTATTCGCATATTATTCGTGAATTATTAAAAAAATATGAATAAAAAACTTATAATTTTTATTTTTAAATATAAATTATCTTATATTTTATATCTTATATTTTATATTTTATACCGAAACTGTTTTTTAAGCCGAATTTTTCAACGAATTTAAAAATTAGAAAACGAATTTTATGCGTATTATATCCGTACCGAATTTTTGCCGAATCCGAATTAACTAACTATGGTCCTAATATGCTTAGCTATCGTCTAAAATGCTATTATTGGATTAAGAGGTTTTTGTCATATTATAGCCTATATATAGGACTAATTCAAATCTTGAGGGTGTTGCATTCCTCTCCTTTTTAAGTTTGACGTCCTCATCAGACTCAAGAATACTCATAAGCATCAGGTGATATGAGATTCGCCTCGCTAGTCTTAGTCGACTTTGTGCGAGTCGCACTCTACCCACAATGATTGTTAGCCGAGGAGCTGCGCTCTTTCTGCTGTATGATCCTAACTCAGTCGATACTCATCTCACACTTCTGGTTGGTGATTGATTCTGATATCAGCCCTGCTTCCTATGGGGGTCACCATTCTAAAATTACTCTAATCCTAGCATGCTTAATCCTCTTAATCTCTTAAACATATATAACCACCGTCCAAACTATTATATTTGGATTAAAAAAATTTTGTCCTACGATACCTTATATATAGAACTAATCCAAATCTTGAGGGTGGCACAGCCTTCGAGTGCTTGCAATGTTATTTGACACACAACTCAAATAGTGCTGTTAGAATTTCTACATTAAAACATCCCGACAGGTTATTTTTGCACTGGAATCAGAATCACCGTGTTACAAGCTTTACATTTGAGGCTCAAAATCTAATTTTAATTTGCTTTCTACTACAGCAGAATCTTCGTTGCTTTTTTTTTTTTTTTTTTTTTCCTGGAAAAAGAAGTGGGAACACACAGACAAATTATGAGGATTCACTACTTATTCTCCTCATTCAATTAATTAACGTTTTTCTTCCCCTTTGCTATCAATTATCAACGGCACTACATCCAACAATTTATATTATATAATAGGAAAAACTTTAAATATCATCCGTGTGGTTTCAAACTTTCTCACTTTGGTACTCGGTGATTTAAAGTGTATCAATTTAGTGCCCTCTGGTTTCATTTTTATCATTTTATTATTGATTCTATTATTTTTTTTTTGTTAAATCAGTGAGAAAGTTAAAACTAATGAGTACTAAAGTAAATATTCAATAAACCTACGTAAGGTATCTGAAGTTTTTTGTATATAATTTAAAGAAAATATTAACTAAAAGTTGACGAAAAAATAAAAATAAAACCACAGGACACTAGCTTGATACACTTTAAACCATAAGGTACTAAAATGAGAAAGTGCGAAACTATAGGGGTGGTATTTGAAGTCTACCCTATATAATAATAGTGAAGGACCCATGTGTAAAGATGTCAACGGGTCGGATTCGGTGCGGATTTTCAAAAACCCGAACCCGAACCCGACTTCAAATCCGAGACCCGAAACCGAATACGAACCCGACGGATTTTAAAAATCCATATCCAAACCCGAACCCGACAAAAAATCCAAAACCCGAACCCGAACCCGAAAATTTAAACCCGAAACAATTATTTCTTTCTTCAATATTTCAAAATATATTATATTAAATCTAAATTTTTAAAATACAAAAAATCAAATATAGTATCAAATTTATCTATATATATATATATATATATATATATATATATATATATATATATATATATATATATATATATATATATATATATAATACAAAATAAATTCGGTTTCGGGTCGGGCTCGGGTTCGGGTCGGGTACAATCAAAATCCATATCTGAATTCATATCCGTCGGATTTCTATTTTTTATATCCATATCCGAATCCATATCCATTTAGCATCGGATATATCCGCTTCATTTGGGTTCGGGTTCGGATAAAATTTTGAATATCCATACCCATTGACATCCTACCCATGTGTTCNGGATAGTGTTATTAACCTAACTAGCTACAATGGTCGACTTTTATATTATTTTTGTGAAATTCTATGGAGACCCCCTCAACTGCAGGCAATTTGGAAATGAAATCCTCAAGAGGTTGAACTTTTATATATTTTTTCTGATTTTATTAATTATTATAGTTTGTTAAATACATTATTAAAATTAATATCCTAATTAGCTATTGCCAATTAATTAATTTAAATTAATTTGCTAAATAATACTTAGAACTATTAAATTTGATGAAATTATCAAAATATTTACAAATTNCCAATTCATTCTCAGTGGGGTCCATTGACGCCATTGAGAATGGTGCAAACAAGCACATTTAGTTGAGCCCACATGCATTCTAAGCCTTTTAAACTGGCTTTTATTATATAGTTGACCCCACTGTAGAGTCCAAATTGACCCCCAAGTAGGGTCCAACAAAATTTAGAGTTTGGCTCGTAGCAGGCTTGATGGCCTGCTAAATCTCTTTTTCTTCTTAGCAATAATAAAAAGTTAAAAAATTCTAATAAAAATAAAATCCTAGTCTCCATTATCCCAAATAATCTTCCTTTCTACCCTTTTCCGATCATATTGAATCTAATTAATATATTGATTAGCATTTCAAAAGCCAAATCCAATCTTTCTTAGGTGCTAGTAATTTTTTTTTCTTCTAAAGTTTTTAATTAGGATGCAAAATGTAAGGTATGTGTATGGATCTTTATTTATTTTTCTTTAATCGTGAATTTATTTTTTTTACTTATGAAATAAATAGTAGTTGTTTTATATTAGGAATAATTGCCTATATACCTTTCATACGTTTGAAAATATCCGATTTACTTCTACTTTTTTTTTCTTTCTAAAATACCCCTCATATGTTCCACCGTTATTGCAAAATACCCTCATAATTATCTCCTGTTAAGTTAACTTGGGTTAAACATGAGTTAAATATCTACTACAGTTAAAAAAAANGCGCCCAAATCTGCCCCGGCTGGATCCTATTGATCAATTTCCCGTCATCAACGTTGCAGAACTCAGGGGCAGGATATTCATCCGAGCAATGGAACGTGGTTGCTAATTGAGAATGGTCAAATTCCTTCCTCCTCACCCTCTCAATCTCCTTAACGGCAGCAGGCCCAACTCCTGCATCATTAGTTGAACTTTTAGGAGATATTCCGGTTTTGGTCGTACCGCATTCAAGAGGAACAGATGGAAAAGCATCTTCCATGTTAATAGGAAGAGATGCAGTATCTAGTTCAAAAGAACCTTGTGGGACACCGTCACGTTCAGCTCCGGTCATCCTGTGAAAGGGGACTCTGTGTGAAAACCTAAGTATTTCACTGGATAGTATACGATACGGTGCTTTGTCTTTTGCGCGCACAAACAGACTCACGAAACCTTCTACCTTAACTAGAGGAATGACATTGATACCGCTTCCCGCCACAAAATCCGAAAGGACTTCAACAATTTCATACTCGAATGTCCTGTCGTCGTCCGGATCTGAGCTCCACGCGATATCCCAGCCCTTGTAAACAGCCCAAACTTCACCCTCTTTCGGATAAATATCATAACCGTTCTTCTTTTTACCTTTTTCCCAAGAAATAATGTGGGAGAACATGAGAGGGTCTTGACTTACTTCTGCTTTCCCTCGCCTGAAGCTCCCGCAAGCAACAGGCAATTGCTGACGAGACCACGCCATCTCAGCTGCATTTGAAGGATCGTGCTCTAACCAAGTGAAGCCCACCTTGAAATCTTGATTTTCATAGATGTGCCTAATTCGAGCATAAAACCTAGGCATTCCGTCGAGATCATCATATAGCGCCCAAATCTGGTCGACTTCGAATAAACTCCGATCCCTGCATTCGTCAAAGTCGAAGAATTCCGGATCGGGGTACGAAAGCGAAATCGGATCAGGAGTCTCATCAGTTCTTTCTTTCCGTTTAGTACCCATTTCGCCGTTAGTAGAATCGGCCCCTCTACTCTAATTCCTATATCGAATCCGCTTGTATATGAATTCTTCTTTAACTGTTTATTACTAGGAGGGTTCATAATCAATCGTAATCATCATCATTTGCATTTTCATTTTAAGCATTATGCACAGAAGGGCTATCTAAATCGAGTATTATGATCTGAAAAATCCCCAAATTTTGTGATCGAAACCTTCACGCTAAATCGTGAGATAAAACATCAAAAAAAAGGGGAAAAACAATACCGATCGAAGGGGAATCGGAGTCCAAGATTAGGGTTTCTTCGCTGTTCACGGAGTTCGGCGACCACGGAGAGAGCTTTTGAATCCAACCTAAAATAAACACAAATTGGTTGATGAGGGGGGAAAAGGATTAATCGTACCTATTTGGATCGGGGAGACAGGCGAGAGCGAGAGCGAGGTCGAGGGCGAGTGCTAGGGCTAGGGCTAGGGCTAGGGCTAGGGCGAACTCTACAGGGAGAGAGAGAGAGAGAGAGAGAGAGAGAGTGAGAGTGGGCGATGGGAGAGGGGGTTTATGGACGGAAAATGGTGCCAGAAGTAAATAAGAGTCGTGCTACCCATGCACCCCATTTAGAGTTGTAGATCCTACAACTTCTTGATCTAACGGCTGATATAAACTTGGTTTGAAAAAAAAAAAAACCAGTGTTAGCCTCACTCCCACATTTTATCCCCTCACGTTTTCCCTCTTTTGCCCTAAATTTTGGCGCCAGCGTGCTAAAGAGAGAGAGAGGCGAGCGCGGTAGCGTGAGAGAAAGAGGCGAGCGAGCGAGGCAGCGAGCTAAAGAGAGAGAGGTGAGCGAGCGAGCGACCGAGAGAGAGAGGAGAGCTCGAGCGGGAGCGGGAGCAGGGCGCGAGAGAGAGCGAGGGCATGGCGCGAGAGGGAGCGAGAGGAGTTGTGCTCTGCTAGAAACAGGGAGAACGAGAGGAAGAGAAAGAAGCGCGAAGGTGGATTCTGCGATCAAATTGGACGCGGCAAGTACGGAGGCGACAATCGAGCATGCGGCAAAATTGAACGACATGGTTTACCCCGAGCACAACGATTCATACACTGCCACATATATAACCAGGTATGAGATGTTTAATTTTTTTAGTAAATTAAAATTTTTTAATTGTGATGAATTATTTGATTAATTTCATCACTGATTTGATGTATGATCTATATGTTAATAGATAATATATTTTTAGGGCGTAGTAGAATCTTTAGATGTCTAAATTTTGACAAATAGTTTCCCTACTCACTATTATTCTAATTTAGTATTCCAACTCTATATAATGTCTTACAGGTGAGCAATTTACTTAAATTTGTTTCGTTGAGTGATTATTTTGATTTAATATTTTTGAGATGGATGAAGAAAGAAACAGTGAGGTCAGGGATGTAAATATATCGGCACCAGAAATTAAAATGACTTTTATCAATTTTGATGCCGTTTTGAATTTCTATAAGCATTATGCACAAGAAATAGGATTTGCAGTTGTAAAGAGGTCAACAAAAATGACCGATGGCAAGGCTACATATGTAATAATCGCATGCTCTCGTCATGAAAAAATGTATCGGACCGTAACGAATATTCGTCCTCGTCCATCGGTAGCAAAGACAAACTGTCCTGCCAGAATAAATGTGGTAATAAATGCGGATTCATCTTGTGTAATAAGCAAAATTACACTTGAGCATAATCACACTCTAAGTCCTTATAAGTCTCGATTTTTTCCCTGCAATCGAGTTATAGATACAAGCGTCAAGAGGCGGCTTGATCTTAATGATCGTGCTGGAATAAGATTGAATAAAAGTTTTAATTCTATTGTTGTTGAGGCTGGTGGATATGAAAACTTAACATTTGGAGAGAAGGACGCTCGTAATTATATTGAAAAAGCCCGTCGGTTACGACTTGGTGAAGGTGACGGCGAAGCAATTTGTAATTATTTTAGAGAAATGCAAGAGAGAAATGGAAACTTTTTTTATGCCATAGATCTAGACAATGATTCTCGGCTTCACAATGTGTTTTGGGCAGATGCTCGGAGTAGAGCGGCATATGAATGTTTTGGAGATGTAATTACTTTCAACTCGACATATCTAACAAATAAGTACGATATGCCATTTGCTCCCTTTGTTGGTGTTAACCATCATGGACAGTCGATCTTGTTGGGGTGCGGCCTACTCCCCACTGAAGATACAGAATCGTTTGTATGGCTCTTTCTAAATTGGTTGTCATGCATGTCCGACCGTGCCCCGAAAGCAATAATCACAGATCAAGATAAAGCGATGCAAAATGCTATCGCACGTGTCTTTCCTAATACTCGGCATCGATAGTGCTTATGGCACATAACAAAAAAGATACTGGAAAAGCTAAGAAGCTATGGCGAATATCATTCGATGAAGAGCGTGATGATGGATGCTATTTATGAATCACTGATAGAAATTGAATTTGAGGAAAAATGGAAGAGAATGATAGCTTTTTATGCACTTGAAAATAATCAGTGGTTGTCAGGCCTGTACGAGGAAAGACATAAGTGGATACCAGCTTATGTGAAGGATACAATTTGGGCTGGAATGTCCACAACACAGCGTAGTGAAAGTATGAATGCATTTTTTGATGGGTATGTGAACTCGAAAACTCAATTAAAACAATTCGTTGAGCAATATGAAAGCGCAATAAAAAATAAAGCTGAAAAAGAAGCAGAATTAGACTACAAATCATTCAGCTCAATCATCCCGTATATCAGCCGTTATGCATTTGAGAAGCAATTTCAAGATGTATACACGATTGCGAAATTTAGAGACTTTCAGGCAGAGTTGAAGGAATTATTGCATTGTGAGACCTCCTTACTGTCTTCGACAGGCAGTGTGTATTCTTATCAAGTAAATGAGTATGGCGACGGAGGTAAAGATGTACCCTTCACAGTATATTTTGATGAAGGTACCTCTCTAGTAAGTTGTATTTGCCGTCTATTTGAGTATAAAGGTATTTTATGTTGACATTCAATTGCCGTCCTAGTTCATAGGAAGTTGATGATTGTCCCAAATTCGTACATATTAACACGATGGAGGAAGGATGTCAGACGGAGGTATACCCGCGTGAAGACATGGCAAAAGAACTTAGGGAGCACCGCGGAAATTTATCGATATGAAGAAGTATGTAGGAATATGTATGATATTGCAGACATAGCTGCTGAGTCTGATGAGAAATGTGAACTAGCATTACGTACATTACGAGATTTGAAGACAAAATTAGAAAATACTTCATCATCGAAGGGGAGCAATGATATTGAATATTCGCCGATTGCGGCAACACCTTCGAATGATGCGTCTAATGGTAGAAGTAACGACCAGAGAGTTTTGAGCCCACTACTTGTTCGCAGTAAAGGCCGCCCGCCAAGCAAAAGAAAAGAGTCGACGACCAATAAAGTTGTACGACGGTTGAAGATGACAGGCAATAAAGAACAGGTATATCTTAACCTATCTCAATCAATGTTTTTTTGGATTGTAATATACGATAGACGACAATGAGTGATAATTATTCATGCTCTATTTAACAGGTTGGGCAACATTGTTGGGACAGGTTATATAACGGTGAATGTTCCATTTATAATTGTGTCTCATCATCACAGTCGGCCTCGTCCCAAAAGAGCGTACATATTTTACGCATTATTATTTCTATATTTTATTTTCTAATATAGACATATAAATGGAACTTCACTAATTATTTTTAAACATCTGGATCTCATATTCTACAAAACAAAATGGTTTATTAAAACAGGTTCATCTACAAAGTCCTACGATTAACAATTCGTCAGCAAGTGTCTTACCTTATGGGATGGGTGTACAAAGCAGCCGAGGCATCATCGTTACAGTAACAGAAATTATATTTCTTATGGACGGTTCTTTAATACAATTTTATCTATATAGTAATAATATGGTTTACGTTTGCTTTCTTTTTATATCAGACAACGTGGGGCCCTAAAAATATATCCGTATCATCAAATCCTATCATGTATCCTCATAGAGTGGATATGCCTCCTCAATCTACAAATCAGAATCTGACCCCTCAGACGCACATGCCACACCCAACTCATTTGCAAGAGGTATTAACAAAGTCTCGATACAATCTATATATATTGGCGGTTTTAAATTGATCGTATTAACCTTTTAAACAGTTACAGGAAAATGAGATCCCGTAGGAACATGAATTTCAGCACGGTGGAAGAGCATCGCGCACATGAAAGCAGCAGGCATTGTATTAAATCTACAGTTACAGATTTAGAATTGATCTGTGTTGTACCTCCTTGTTCGTACGTGTCGATTTATAAACAGTGAATTAACAATATTTCGTATTTTTCTTGTTTCTGTTGTAGCACTGGATATAAGATTGACAACAATGTAATGACGTGCTTATATTCCTCATATCTAGCAATATTCAATATTCTTGCTTTCTGTTTACTATATGAGTCATGTTTGTATACATTGGTGAATTTGTGTTGCATTATTATACTCAATGTATATTTATATATATTTAAAATGCTATGCATTTGATACTGCTTGTATGTATTTCGTCTTGTGATGTAAAGGTGTTGCTCTCCATTCTTGAGGTGTCTAAGTATAGTAAGTGTTAACCTCCATAATCAGACCTACTATTAGCTTATACCAATATGAGTGACTCTGTTTTAGTGAAATTTGATTATTCTATCTAACTGTATACCTATGCAAGTAAGCATATGTAGGTATTCCTTTAGTATACATAGCAGGTATTTATTCTGGGGCCAAATAAACTTGCAAACTATTGCGGCTATTTAAATAAAATGGTGACATGTCAAGTCTTCCAAATCTGTACCTTCTTCGACTTGATGTAATGCACAAGTGCTGACAAAGGGGTAAGATTTCGTAGTCCAATGTTCTACTATATGCAAAGTTAACTATAATCAAGTATAAAAAATTTATATATGAAAGTTAGCAGGTGACTGATTGACCATTATACGTGTTGTTGAGAGATCTACATTACTCAATAGCTACTTCTATGTTATAAAAAGGAATGACAGATTTAGGTATGTGAAAATACATGCAAAGTATTGAACGGGCGAATCCAGGTACCTACCAGTGATAGCCAGCAACGGAACACTTAAAGGACGGTTCGATACATGTGAAGCTTTATAGCTAGCAACAAAACACTTACATGACACTTCTATACACTTTTACAATTATGGCTTACTTTTGCACGTATGCCTTAGAATGGAATAATTTTTGAGGGGCCCGGTACATCTGTCGTGTTAAAGGGCATACCCATATACCAGAGACCGATAACTCCATTTTAGAAAAAATAAGCTCCAGCTATAGATTAACTGAGGTGTATCTAGAGTGGTGTATGGCACACCGTCGTCATCTAATAGTGATATGATCACTTTATAATGGAGACCTGATATTTGATATTATATGTAATATACCGAAAATTCGGAAAATAAATGTCGAACTTTAGTCAAATTTACCAAAGTGCGAGGACGGTACACTTCGGAAAGTCCAAAGGTGTTAAAATGATTAAAAGTAAGTTACGGGAGGTTTTCGAGAGCTATAGAATCAAAATCTGCAAACTGCAGACTTTGAGCTCTCGGGGACCGGTCCCTGGTGGGAGAGACCGGTCCCCGAACGCGTATGAAATGAGACAGCCGAAAAATCGGCTAAGTCCTGAGAAAGTAGCTCTCGGGAACCGGTCCCTGTCCGAGAGACCGGTCCCCCAAGGAGAGACCGGTTGCCCTGCGCGCAGCAGCTCTGGCTGCGCGGGGAGAGCCTTCGGGAACCGGTCCCTGAAGGAGAGACCGGTCCCCGGCTGCGCGAACTGCCCAGTTCGGGCAGTGTAATGAGATGAAAGTTGAGGGACTTATTATCAATTTTGCAACCCATGGGTTATGTAGAGGGCTGAGAGAGCCTTTTCTCTCATTCTCTTCCTCTCAAACACTCTTTTCTCTCCCCCTCTCTCTCTAGAAGACAAAGGAGAAGAAGAAGAAAGGAAGAAAAGAAGGAGAAGAAGGAGAAGAAAGTGAAGGAGAAGATCGAGGAGCAAAGAGGCTTCATCTTCATCCTCTCTAGTGCAAGAAAGGAGAGCTTACAATGTAAGATTTGAACCCTATTGTAGTAAAACCCTAAAATGGGCTTTGAATAAACCTAGAAATGGTTTTAATGGATTGTTTAGAGTCTTTGAAGCTTTCTTTTTGCTTCTTTAGAGATCAAAGCCATGGTTTAGCTTGAGGTGAGCTTTGGCCACCTCTAATGGTGAAATCCAAACTAGGGTTTGGAGTGAACTAGAAATGGTTCTAATGGACTATTTAGAGTATATTGAAGCTACTTTTGCTTCTCTTTGAGATCAAACCCTAGGTTTGATGATGCAATGGAGCTAGGGCACCCAAATTGGGGCTTTTGCTCATAGGGGTTTCTAAGTGCAATTGACCCCCTAGAAACCCAATTGGTGGTATTTCCGACGCGTTGGTGCGCTCGGAATAACGTTTCGAAAAGTGTATGTAAGGTTATGGCCCAATAAGCCTAATTTGGCTCCGTTATGCCGCAGGTAAAGAACGAAGGGTCTAAAAATCCTAAGAAAATCGTCGGAGCACCTAGATAGACCTACGAGGTGGGTGGTGCTTCTCAAACCCATTGAACTTCTCTCTATGCCTAATGTGTCATTCATTTGAGCATGTATGTATATATTGTTGCATGCATTTTAGGGTAAAATAATGATGAAAACGTAATGATGCATGATTGTGAGTACAACTTGCATAATATGATGAATGAGAACCATGTGATGTCGAAAACCCTATGTGTATGCATGAGAGAAAGTGAGCACCCAAAGTGAGCAAAAGAACAGAGTGACACTATGACATAGATCGAGTGGCATTTGATAAAGTTAATGTAAAATGACACTAGAGATAGTGTGAGGTAAAGAACCAATGTAATGTAAAGAATGATGAAAATGACAATGCTTAAAATTAAAGTAACGTGGGGAGTAAAGAACATGAAGTGCTAGAGGTAGCCAAAAGTAAGGAATGTAAAGAACAAGAATGCTAAAGATAGCAAAAGAAAAAGAAAAATAAAGAACAACGATTGCATGAGTTTGCAACATAAAGTGATGTAAAGGACACTAGAGCTAGTGTAAAGTCAAGATTGAACTTATAAATCCTTTGAGTTAAGGATACGATCATACTTGCTATGAGTTCCGAGCTCGAGGGCGGTCGCTCCCCCTCGGGCAATGCGCTCCAGAGTTATGCATCACGGGTTGGAGTAAACCCGAAGGACGGTCCTAGCGGGTGAGTTCCTGCGATGATGGACTTAATGTGAAGCAAGTTAATATGGCGAAACCCCCGGGTTAGCCTTGAGATTAAAGAATAAAGAACAAAGAGTAAAGAACAAAGAACAAAGAGTAACGTGAAAAGAACAATGAATTTGCATAATCTGCATTTATTTAATGCTGAGCATATTTCTGCTTTATTGTTCAGGCATATTAGCATCATGTATAGATTGGTTACTATATGCAGCTTATTCTTTCTATTATGCCTGAGTTAGTCCTAGTGGGAAAGTCGGTGATGTTGAGGCCGAACCCACTGGGAACTTTGTTGTAGTTCTCACCCCACTATTTCCACAGAGCCGGGACCGAGCGAGCCGGCGAGCGACCGAGGTAAAGGTATCGCGCCTTAGTCAGAGGCCACCAAAGTTGGGTTTCATTTTGTAGTAAAGTACCCTATGATCATCTTTTGTACATGATGGTAAATGATGTAAAGAAAAGAATGTAATGTGTATTTTGAGGTAAATGTGATGTAAGAAAGAAATGATGAAATGAAATGTAAGGAATTCGAAAATGAACAAGATGAATGCAATGTATATGATCAAAAATGAATCATAGTATAAGTGAATGTTTAGTTTCCTTTTTCTTTCACTAATGGCTATTGCTTACCCTCGTGTAAGCCGTTTGTGTATGTTTCCGCTAGTGCATTTCTTGTTTGAATTTGTACATGTGATGAGCCTTGGGCGGATAGGGAAAACTCTGTCCGTTCGGCGTCTGTTGACGTGCTCGGGCCGGCCCAAATTGGTATCGGTCCCGGGGCGTGACATTATAGCCAGAAACGGAATACTTATAAAGCTAGTCGGTACACTCTAAGGCTTAGTTGGAACACCCATATATCTGCCAGTGCTAAGTAAATGTCATAAGAAAATGTTTTAACTAGAATTTTACCAAGGTGCATCTATAGTAGTGTAGGTCACACCCATATATCTAATAGTCATATGACCACTTTTATATTGGAGACCTCATAATTCACATTATAGCCATACATGGAACACTTATATCACTATTCGGTATACTTTAAACCTTGGGTGGAACACCCAAATATCTGACAGTGCTAAATAAGTATTATAAGAGAGTACCTATGGGGTCCGGATCCTGAATGTCACGCCCCGCGACCACCCGCCTATTTGGCCGGGTCGTGGCGCCGCCGACAGACCGCCGAACGGACAGGGTTTTTCCTTTACCGCGGACAGAGTCTCCCCTGTACATTCAAGGCTTCGCAATCAATACAATATACGAAGTTCCAACCAGGAACACATTTCAATCAAGATTGCATAATGGAAGGTATCAAACAGCATAAACACATCCTATATTATTACATTCATTCATGTTCATGCATTTTACATCCCAACTACCATTCCTTTTTCATCTAAATGCAATCTAAATTATTACAACATTTATATCTTTAATACATCATGTTATATTGTGTTCTTTTCATTTCTTTAACCCCTAAGCTATGTCGATGGGGTACTGCTAGCTCTGGTCTCTGGGGTAGGGCGCTATCTACGGAGGTACGCCCTTTCCTTGCGCCGCCGCGCCGCTCACGTGCGAACCTGTAAACACCCCAAAACCACGTGGGGTGAGAACCAACTCCATGGTTCCCAGTGGGTACGGCCACTCAAGGGAAAAGCTCGACCAATAGGTCCAAGGGAGGCAACTGCAAGTTAGTTCAATAAACAGATAGATATATATATCTTGATTATGCAATGAATAAAACCATGCATTGCCTACAAACATAATAATGCAATGCTATATGCAAATCATGCAATAATGCAACTATGCATCCAACTAGTAGTTCATTCAATACTACTTTCAATTCTGCTAACCATAACCCATCCACTTGATATCTAAGGTTTCCTCTATCTTAGATTCTTGTCAATCATCGTTTTAATCATAAAGTCTCATCTACCTTAACAAGGCTACCACCCGACTCGGTCTTGAGTCAATCGTCTGCGGAGTACCGCACTAGAACTAGGCTCGAGGCGATGGACGTCTCACATACACCTCAGCCCTAAATCCTCTCTGAACTGGATAACCAAATCATAACTCATAATGCATACTTGTTGTACATCATTTGGCTATGACCCAATCTTACCGGTTAACCATGTTAACCCCAATAACTCACTACCAAAATCCCTAATAACGGGGACTCGACACCTCCCTAGGGACCGTCAACTGGTGGACTTTACCACGCCCAGTGGTGACCAACTCCGGAGCGCACCGCCCGAGGGGAGCTACCTCCTCAAGCCAAGACGTAACGTGAGTATCGATCCAATCCTCCAACTTGAGGATTCATAGCCACTAGTCACAATGCAAATGTCATATAGGTTTTCTACCTATTTAATCATGCCACTCTCTATTGTCAACTTGGACCAATGTCAATATGGTTAACCTATGTTTAACAACCACTTTCTTGATGCCAATCATGTCTCTATTTTCATTGCACCTTGTTTACTATTGTCCAAGTCCGACTCTCACATTCACACAATAATAGGGTCCTAACATACATGAATGACACCAAATAAACATGTCTCAATCCCACAAGTGTTTGCTAGGTTCAAGATACTAGTTTAATCCACTTCGATCTAATAATATGTAGATTGTCCACATATGTTCCACACCTGGCAATATGTCATCAAGTAGTTTTCTATTTAACATAATCCAAATATGTAAATTTGTAGATATCGAAATTCGATCGATATTGGCTAACTTTGGCCAAATGGGCCAAAGTAGCGATTAAACATATGGATAGACTCCATTTCGGTATTCCAACAAATTTGAAAGCACAAAAATGAGTTCTAAAGGTGTTGGAATGGTGTGGACATCGATCGCGCGAAGCGGAGCCGAAACGAAGTTAAAACAGAAAATTTGAGCTGCTGTACCAGTACAAGGTGATGTTGTACCGGTAACAACCATCGCACCAGGCTGCGCAGCTCTCGGGTTCGAAGCGCTTCAGGCGGCTGTACCGGTACAAAGGCTGCTTTACCGGTAACAAGCTCTGCGAAACAGATAAACCCGAGGCCGTCGTTTGCGTCGGTTTAAGGCTGTACCGTACAAGGCCCGCTGTACCAGTACAAGGGCGCAGACAGCTGGTGGGTTAAGGTTGCAAAATATGATTAAAGGAGGCTCTTTAGCATTTTGTTACAATAGGGACTTAACACCCTCACTCTCAGCTCTCTCCCCTCTCATCCACAGCCCCTCTCTCTCTTCTAGCTCCTCTCTCTCTAAACCGAATAGAGAAGAAAAAGAGAAAAGAAAAAGAAGGAGAAAGAAGAAGAAGAAGAGAGGAAGAAAAGAAGAGAAGATCAATGAGAAGGAGAAGAAAGCTCTTCTTCGCTCCACGTTTTCAAGGCTAGGGCTTGGCTTTGGAGCATAACCCATAGAGTAAGCCTTGACCCTATTTTGAGATATTCAGGGCTTGCGGGCTTTTGGTTTGGTTTTAATGGTTTAATATGGAACTTTTGTTTAGATATGATGGATTTAGACTCCCAATGAAGCTAGAAACCAGTGCTTCCCATGGTTGCTAACCAGGCTTGATTTTGGGAATTGATTACACATATTAGGGTCTTGATCTCTTTGAGGAGTTAAAACCTAATTTGCTATGCTTATAAATGCGTAGGCGAAGCACGGTCGTCGAATGCCGACGAGTGAGGCGGCGAAGATATCGCCATTGATTGGTATAAGGTTAAAGCTTAACCATACGAAAATGAGGCGCGAACAAGACTAGCACGAAACGCTCTCGGAGTGTCTGCGCAATCACCTCAAGTGGGGAGTGCATCACCGAAGTCATCTGGCTGCCTTCCTATGTCTAAGTCTAATAGATCTCTTTGCATAATTGCTGCATGTTCTTAATAGGGTTAAAGATTTATTATGTTCTTATTTGGCAGCTAGTAGCTATAAATATGGTTGATTGAATGATTTATAAACTAGTATGTCATGAATTAAATTGATAGAAGTTTGATGATGAGAATTAAACCCTATATTAGATTATTAATGCTTAGTTGCTAAAGAACTAGTAATGCATGTAAGCTAGTGTGAAAATGAGTCTAAATGGACGAGTGCATCTAGTTAAAAAACTATGGAGTGACATATGACTTGAATGATGATCTTGATTACTAGACATTAGGTGTAGTGAGACACATGAATTTGGGTACACTGTATACCTTCTTTTATGATGAATATCACCCTCAAAGGGGATTGTTGTTGTCGGCTCGTGATATGATCTTTGCTCCATTGGCCTGTCTGGCGCTTGGTGGGGTCGCTCCCAGCTCAAGGTTGTGAGCATCGGAGTTTGGTCACTAGAGAGCATTGCCCTGCTCGCTGCTCGGATAGCCGCTGTTATCCGCAGGCATACTCGGGATCGACTCATGCCTAGCATCCCGGAGATTTGATATTGATTTTGCTTGTGAACCTTGTGTTTCGCATGTGAGATTGGGTTACCTCATTGAGTCCTTACCACAGGATTGATGTTCATAAGTAGGCTGATTTATTGTTCATAATCAGCTTATTGCTTTCCTAGTAGCATGTTTTATAAGCTTACATGTAGCTGGCTGTGATGCTCTGGTAGTTGTTTACTTACCCACTTTATATTGTTCATGCTTCATGATTCCAGATTGAGGCATACTTGATTATAGTTGTATTACATATACTGCTTCCGTTCAGCTTAGTTTTATATATATTGCATATATATACCTCTCTCTATGGCCTGCTTGAGACTTAGTGGGAAGATCGGCGGAGTGGGCGACCGACCGCACTGGGAACTATTCGTAGTTCTCACTCCGGTGCCTTTGGGGTACTAGTATACAGGACAGCGCTTCGTCGATGGAATCGCGCAAGGGTCATAGCCCTAACGCAGTTGGTTGATAAGCTTTACTTCCCTACTTGCGATCAGCTCTACCCCTGTACTTTTGGTTTATACCATTTGAGAGGTAATATTTGTAATAGGTGAGGTTTTTGAGAGTTATGATGTCCTTTACATTTTGAAAAAAGAATGGCAAGTTGTATAAATGGTTGAAGTTTAAATGATGTTGAAGAGAGGCTTAATGTTTCAATGATGTCTCAGAAAAAATAGTTAAGTTTTTCTCTTTTGTTACTGTATGGCTTTACTTGTATCGCTTGCTCTAGTTGGTTGTAGCACTGTTTGTGCTCTCGTTTATCGTTGTTTGATTGTGTATGCATTCAAGTTGCATTCCTGGGGACTTGTTGTACACAATCAGTTGCTTAGCCTTCGGCGGACAGGGGAAACTCCGTCCGTTCGGCAGTCGCGCCACCGCCCTCGAACCGGACCAAATTGGTACCGTTTTCGGGTGGTGCGGTCTGGGGCGTGACAGTTGGTGGTATCAGAGCGAGTTAAGAGCAAACAAAAGAGAGAGTCTAGGATGACCTAGGAGACTCTAGGTTGGTTAACCCTAAGGTTGTAGGTGCGTGAATGCGACGTGAACCTATGACGCGGCGGAAACTAATTGATTGGGTTTGAAGTTGGTGTTGTACTCTAGTTATGGCTAGAGATGATTCAAGCGGTATTAATTTTTGGCTTGAGGTGATTGTGTTGGCGGCCGACAACACGATGCCGAAGGTCGAGAATTAAGACACTTGCAAGCTTACCGCCTGATTTATGCTGTTTAATCGTTATGTTTCGCAATTGCGACGACGTTGTTGAGTTAAGTAATTAACCAACGGTTTGCGTTTCAGGAGCTATGGCACCAAAGAGACGCTACGTGCGTAGGACCGCTCCGGCACTACCCCGAGAGGTGCCCGAGACAGCTGTGCCTCCAGTGGCGTCAGTGTCAGCTGGGCCTACTGAGGTGCAGGAGTTGCGAGCGCAAGTTGCGGCGCTTACTGGACGGTTCGATAGGATCTAGGAGCTGCTGGAGCAGCAGGCTGTGGCGGCGGCTGCGGCAGCGGGTCCAAGCCGCGGTCCGCCTGCGCCTTCAGTTCGCGCCCCTGATGCCGCCGAGGGTGCGGGAGGCGTTTCGGTTCCGGTGGCGGCGCAACCCCCACCGGTGGATTTTCCTCCGGCTAGTTCAAGTTCTCCTACGCCCGCGATAGTGGCTGAGGAGGCGAAGCGTGAGCGTGGCTATGTGGCGCTCACGAGGTTCACGAAGTTTCGTCCGCCTACTTTCAACGGAGAGGTGGTGGATCCAGCTGCGGTGGAGTCTTGGCTGACAGCTATGGAGACTCTATTCGAGGACATCTTCACCTTGGAGAGGGACAAGGTGAACTTGGCCGCGCATTGCTTCGAGAAGCGGGCCAGGACTTGGTGGCGGAGGGTCAAGCAGGACTGATCCCCGGAGCTTCCCTCGATCGATTGGGCGGAGTTCCGCAAGCTGATGTTCGCCGAGTACTTCCCCGACAGTGACAAGAGGAGGATGCGGGAAGATTTCCGCAAGCTCAAGCAAGGCAACCGTACAGTTCGGGAGTATGTGCGGGAGTTCACCCATCTCCTGAGCTGCGTCCCGGATGTAGCGACGACAGAGCAGGACCGGGCGGATTGCTTCGTTCGAGGGCTTCGGCCCGGAGTGTTCAAGTTGGTGCATGCCTTCAAGTTCCACACTTTGGCGGGAGCATTGGATTGCGCACTATGGGTCGAGCACGGAAACGCCTGCGAGCATGAGGACCGCGAAGCGCTCGACAAGGATAAAGGCAAGAAAAGGCAGGGCGGTGGATCGGGTGGTCAGTCTAGCTCCAGGAGGCCCCCGAAGTATCCACGCTCTCAGGCCAAGGGTCGTGGTGCTGAGCGATGTATCTTCTGTGGCGGAGACCACCGCCGGGTGTTTGTGAGCAGCGCCGAGGGAGGTGCTTCAAGTGTGGGCAAGCGGGACATCAGATCCGCAACTGTCCTCAAGGAGGAGCTTCGCCCGCTATGTCGACTGCATCGGCCCCGGCGGTTCCAGCTCGCTATGCTCTGCCCCCTCCTGCAGCATCTACCGGGCGAGCAGCGGCGCCACGCCAGCTAGAGCCTGCACGATCTGCGCCGAGCGGGAGGATGTATGCCGCTCCTGTTCATATAGAGGAGCCTTCAGCGGCCGATGAGCGCAACGTTGTGGCAGGTATAATTTTGGTTAAAAATGTTCGAGCTAGAGCTTTATTTGATACTGGCGCATCGCACTCATTTATTAGTCGGTCATTTGCACGAGCGCATGATATTGAGTATCGTCTTGGGGAGCACATTTGGCACGTTTAGGGCCCCGGGCGATCGATTATGGTTAGAAAGCGATGCTTGGCATGTCCAGTGCAAGTGAACAACTGGGTTATGCCGATTGATTTGTTGGTGCTCAAGAAGTTGAAGGAATTCGATGTTATATTGGGCATGGATTGGCTCTCGAGGTACTATGTATCGATCGATTGCCCGACTCGAGTTATCACATTTCGGGAGCCGGGACAGGAAGAGTTCACCTATCGAGCTTGCCAGAGCTCGTGTTTCGCCGCGATGGTATCAGCGACTAGAGCGAGGAAGCTGGTGAACAGCGGTTGCATGGCTTATTTGGCGACCGTTGTGGAGATTGATCGAGCCGTTCCGATCCTCGAAGAGTTGGCGGTTGTGCGGGAGTTCCCTGATGTGTTTCCCGCTGAGTTACCGGGTTTGCCGCCGGATCGGGAGATCGAGTTCATGATGGACTTGGTACACGGCACCGCGCCGATTTCTAAGGCCCCGTATCGCATGGCGCCGGCCGAGCTAAGGGAGTTGAGAGATCAATTGCAGGATCTTCTCGACAAGGAATTCATTAGGCCGAGCGTTTCGCCGTGGGCTGCCCCGGTATTATTTGTGCGCAAGAAAGATTGATCTTTTCGACTATGCGTGGATTACCGCGAGTTGAACAAGGTCACGGTGAAGAACAAGTACCCGCTACCCCGTATTGATGATTTGTTTGATCAGTTGCAGGGGTCGCGAGTGTATTCTAAAATTGACCTTCAGTCCGGTTACCATCAGTTAAAGATCAAACCGGAAGATGTTCAGAAGACGGCGTTTCGCACGCGTTATGGACACTACGAGTTCACGGTGATGCCGTTTGGGCTTACGAATGCCCCGGCAGCGTTCATGAGCTTGATGAACCGAGTGTTCCAGGAGTGCTTGGACAGATTTGTCGTAGTCTTCATAGACGACATTTTGGTATATTCGCGTAGTGACGAGGAGCACGCGGAGCATTTGCGCACGGTACTTCAAATTCTTCGGGAGAAGAAGTTGTACGCAAAGCTGAAGAAATGCGACTTTTGGCTTCGAGAGGTCGCATTTCTCGGGCATGTTATTTCCGAGGGTGGAGTTTCTGTTGACCCGAGGAAAGTAGAGGCTATTGAGAATTGGCCGCGCCCGACGAATGTTACCGAGGTCCGTAGTTTTGTGGGCCTAGCCGGTTATTATCGACGGTTTGTGGAGGGGTTCTCTAAGATTGTGACTCCACTTACCCGTTTGACGCAAAAAGGCACCAAGTTTGTTTGGAGCGACGAGTGTGACCGGAGCTTTAAAGAGTTGAAGCAGAGGCTAACTTCGACTCCAGTACTCGCCTTACCGGTGCAAGGGCAGGACTACGTCGTCTATAGTGATGCTTCTTATTTGGGCTTGGGGTGTGTGTTGATGTAGAACGGGAAAGTTATTGCATATGCATCCCGTCAGCTAAAGAGCTATGAAAAGAACTACCCCATTCACGATTTAGAACTGGCGGCGGTGATCTTTGCCCTGAAGCTTTGGAGACATTATCTATATGGTGCTCATTGCGAGATCTACACCGACCATAAGAGCTTGAAGTATCTGTTCACACAGAAAGAGCTTAACATGCGTCAGCGGCGGTGGTTGGAGCTATTGAAGGATTACGATGTTGATATCCTTTACCACCCCGGGAAGGCTAATGTGGTCGCGGATGCATTGAGTAGGAAGACAACGAAGAACCTCGCTTTCGATGTTACCCAGCAGAAACCCCTAGGGTTCGATATAGAGCGAATGGACCTTGAAGTAGTTGCTCCTGAAGTTCCGACTCAGTTGATGGCACTCGTTGTCCAACCGACCTTGTTTGAGAGGATTAAAGATCTGCAACCTGCGGATCCAGAACTCCAAAAGGTGCGGCGAAACATCGAGGAAGGTCATGGCGGCGAGTTCAATATAGATGCCGATGGCACGCTTCAGTTTCGGAACCGGAGGTGTGTACCCGCGGATGAGGAGCTTCGCAAGCTTATACTCCAGGAGTCGCATTGGTCCCCGTATGCTGGTCACCCGGGCGGCACCAAGATGTACCAAGGCCTAAAAGCACACTATTGGTGGCCAGGAATGAAAGCCGACATTGGACGCTTTGTGGCAAAGTGCCTAGCATGCCAACAGGTGAAGGCCGAGCATCGATTTCCAGCGGGAAAGCTTCAAAGTTTACCAATCCCCGTTTGGAAATGGGAGGACGTATCGATGGACTTCGTGGTCGGCTTACCCCGCTCTAAAGGCGGCCACGATGCAATTTGGGTAATTGTGGACCGATTGACGAAGTCGGCTCACTTCTTGCCGATTCATACTTCGTGGTCGGGCGACAAGTTAGCGCAGGTGTATCTTGACGAGATAGTGAGACTGCATGGGGTGCCGAAATCGATCGTGTCGGATCGTGACCCCCGATTCACTTCACATTTCTGGAAGAGCCTGCAGGAAGCCCTTGGCACACGGCTCGACTTTAGCACCGGGTTTCATCCTCAGTCCGATGGACAAACCGAGAGAACTATTCAGACTCTGGAGGATATGCTGCGAGCGTGTGTCATTGACTATAAAGGAAGTTGGTGTGATCACCTACCGATGGCCGAGTTCGCCTACAATAATAGTTATCATGCTAGTGTGGAGATGGCACCGTTTGAGGCCCTCTACGGGCGGGCGTGTCGATCCCCTATACACTGGAGCGATGTAGGTGAGCGTGCGGAGTTCGGGCCTGATGTGTTGCGGGAAGCGGAAGAGAAAGTCCGCCTTGCTCGCAAAAGATTGCTCACGGCGCAGTCGAGACAGCAAAGCTATGCGGATAGGCGCCGACGAGATTTGGAGTTCGCGGTGGGTGACCGCGTATTCTTCAAGGTTTCGCCGATGCGAGGCGTGAAGCGATTTGGGGTGCGAGGAAAGCTGAGTCCTCGTTACATTGGCCCATATGAGATTTTGGAGCGAATTGGGACGGTGGCGTATCGACTTGCATTGCCCCCGAAGCTCGCGGGTGTGCACAATGTGTTCCACGTCTCCAACCTTCGCAAGTATATTTACGATCCCGAGCATGCGATGCTATATGAGCCGCCGGAACTTCAAGATGATTTGAGCTATGAAGAGTTTCCGGTGGAGATCTTGGCTCGAGAGGTGCGTAAACTAAGGAATCGAGAAATTCCCTATGTTAAAGTCCGGTGGAGCAATCACGACGATCGCGAAGCCACTTGGGAACTCGAGGACCAGATGAAGGCGAATCATCCTCACCTATTCGAGGATTGAGGTATGAGTTAAATTCAAGTTCATGAGTTAAGTTGTTTCGAGGACGAAACTCCTTTTAAGGGGTGGAGAATGTAAGATATCGAAATTCGACGATATTGGCTAACTTTGGCCAAATGGGCCAAAGTAGGCGATTAAACGATATGGATAAGCTCTATTCGGTATTCCAACAAATTTGAAAGCGCAAAAGTGAGTTCTAAAGGTGTTGGAATGGTGTGGACATCGATCGGTGCGAAGCGGAGCCGAAACGAAGTTAAAAAAGCATTCTGGAGCTGCTGTACCGGTACAAGGGTGATGGTTGTACCGGTACAACCATCGCAGCCAGGCTGCGCAGCTCTCGGGTTCGAAGGCTTCAGGCGCTGTACCGGTACAAGGCTGGCTTGTACCGGTACAAGCTTTGCAAAACAGATAAACCCGAGGCTCGGTTTGCGGTCGGTTTAAGGGCCTGTACCGGTACAAGGCCCCGTGTACCGGTACAAGGGCGCGACAGCTGTGGGTTAAATTGCAAAATCTGATTAAATGAGGGCTCTTTAGCATTTTGTTACAATAGGGGACTTAACCCCCTCACTCTCAGCTCTCTCCCCTCTCACTCTCACAGCCCCTCTCTCTCTCTAGCTCTCTCTCTCTCTCTAACCGAATAGAGAAGAAGAAGGAGAAAAGGAAAAAGAAGGAGAAGAAGAAGAAGAAGAGAGGAAGAAAAGGAAGGAGAAGATCAAGGAGAATGAGAAGAAGCTCTCTTCCTCCACGTTTTCAAGCTAGGGCTTGCTTTGGAGCAAACCCTAGAGGTAAGCCTTGACCCTATTTTGAGATTTCTAGGGCTTGAGGGTTTTTGGTTGGTTTTAATGGTTCAAATGGAACCTTTTGGGTTTAGAGATGATGGATTTAGCTCACAATGAAGCTAGAAATCATTGCTTCCCATGGTTGCTAAACCTAGGGCTTGATTTTGGGGATTTTACAAATATTAGGGTTTGATCTCTTTTGAGGGGTTAGAAACCTAATTTCTATGCTTATAAACGCGTAGGCGAAGACGGTTCGTCGATCCGACGAGTGAGCGCGAAGATATCGCCAATTGATGTGCTAAAGGGTTAAAGTTAACCCAACGAAAATTAAGCGGCGACAAGACTAGCACGAGAACGCGTCTCGGAGTGTCTGCGGCATCACCCAAGGTGGGGGAGTGCCATCCCGAAGTCATCGGGCTACCTTTTATGTCTAAGTCTAAATATGATCTCTTTGCATATTGTGCATGTTCTTATAGGGTTAAAGATTTATTATGTTGCTTAATTTGCATGCTAGTAGCTATAAATATGGTTGATTGAATGATTTATAAACTAGTATGCATGAGATTAAATGATAGAGTTTGATGATGAGATTTAACCCTATATGAGATGATTAATGCTTATGTTGCTAAAGAACTAGTATGATGTAACTAGTGTGAAAATGAGTCTAAATGACGAGTGGCATCTAGTTAGAAAACTATGACGAGTGACATATGATTGATGATGATCTTGATACTAGAACATTGGTGCAGTTGAGACACTATGAGATTGGGTACATGTATACCTTGCTTTTATGATGATATCACCCTCAAAGGGGTTGTTGTTGTTGCTCGTGAGATGATCTTGCTCACATTGCCTGTCTGCGCTTGGTGAGGTCGCTCCCCTCAAGTTGTGCGCTCCGGAGTTTGGTCACTAGAGAGGCAACCCTGCTCGCTGCTCGGATAGCTGCTTGTTATCCGCAGGCATACTCGGGGATCGACCAGCTAGGCATCCCTCGGAGATTGATATGTGAGTTTTGCTTGTGAACCTTGTGTTCGCTTGGAGATTGGGTTACCCATTGAGTCTTACCCAGGATTGATGTTCATAGTAGCTATTCATTGTTCATATCAGCTTATTTGCTTTCCTAGTAGCATGTTTTATAGCTTACTATATTAGCTGTTGTAGATGTTGGTAGTTGCTTACTTACCCAGCTTTATTATTGTTCATGCATTCATGATTCCAGATTGAGGCATAGCTTGATATAGTTGTTTACATACCTGCTTCCGTTCAGCTTAGTTTTATATATATTGCATATATATATCTCTCTATGCATGCCTGAGACCTAGTGGGTAGATCGGCGGAGTCGGCGGCCGAACCCACTGGGAACTATTCGTAGTTCTCACCCCCGTGTGGCTTTGGGGATACAGGTATACAGGACAGCGGGCCTTCGTCGATGGATCGCGGCAAGGGCATAGCGCCCTAGCAGTTGGTTGATAGCTTTACCTTCCCTACTTGCATTAGCTCTACCCTATACTTTTGGTTTATACATTTTGAGAGTAGATATTATATAGGGTGAGGTTTTGGAGAGTTTATGATGTACTTTACATTTTGAAAAAGAATGCAAGTTGTATTAAATGATTGAAGTTTAAATGATGTTGAAAGAGGCTTAATGTTTCAATGATGTCTCAAATAGTTAAGTTTCTCTCTTTTGTATACTTGTATGGCTTTACTTGTATCGCTTGCTCTAGTTGGTTGTAGCACTGTTTGTGCTCTCGTTTATCGTTGTTTGATTGTGTATGTATTCAAGTTGCATTCCTGGGGACTTGTTGTACACAATCAGTTGCTTAGCCTTGGGCGGACAGGGGAAACTCCGTCCGTTCGGCGGTCGCGCCACCGCCCTCGAACCGGACCAAATTGGTACCGTTTTCGGGTGGTGCGGTCTGGGGCGTGACAAAATTCATAATATATCATCATACACATATACCACTAGCATCACATGACATGTCAACATACATATAGCCATTATCCAAAATAGTCCATGCTTAGCATCTCATGCATTCTTTTAGCACTTAGCATCTCATGCATTCTTTTAGCACTTAATTCGCCCTTTATATTATGAATTCAAAACATTAATCATATGCATTTATCTAGCATTTCTATAGTATGTTAACATGCATTCCTTTCACATTTTTACATTATGTCAATATGCATCAATATGAGATCTCATTTCTTAGACATAAAGGGCGACCTAGTCGCTTCGGTAAACACAACCAACCTCATTTCGCATTCTGATTGCTTGTCGACACTTGCAATCGGCCGCCCGTGGCACCCGGCACTCGGTTTGGCCCGATCTCTTGCGCGACCACCTGAACGGCCTCCAATCTATGATCCGAAAATTAAAGGTTTTCGGTTATGTGCCACGATGCTTCAAATCCGTTTTCATGGGTTTACGATGTCGCTTCGGCCCTCCAGGCAGAAACGAAGCCTAACGTCCGTTTCTTTAATATCTCTGTAACAGCTCGTCGGATTGCCGAACCGTCTTCGCCAACGCATTTCATTACCTAGCAATTAGATTACGAAGGGTCAAATGAGATCAAACCCTCATATTTTGAAAGTTAGCATTTTGAGCCCTAGGTTTACAACTATGCAAGAAATCATTAAAGTGCTCTATGATTCAAGCATTAATCATCTATTAGGCATCAATGGGTTCCACTAAAACCATTTCCAAAGCATTTAGACCTATCTTTAGAGATCTACCATTAAAGCCCTCATTTTGGAGCTCTAGGTTTCAATAGGTAAAAACCCACAATTAGAACTTAGGATCTAAGCATAAATCATCTACTTAGCATCTAGAAAAGCTACTAATTCGTTTCTAGAGCTTAAAACCCAAGCAATAGAGAAATGCCATTAAAGGGTTTGAAGCTTACCTTCAAAGCTTGCTCTAATGGAGAGGAAGAAGATAGAGAGGATGAAAATCCATCCTTGAGCTTCAATCTCCACCAAAACCCTCTCTTTTTGGGAGAGATTTAGAGAGAGAAAATGGACGTTTCTCTCTCTCCCTTCCCTTGCGTGTGTGTGTGCGTCGTGTGCGTGTGTGGTGTGCGGCCAAAGGAGAAGAAGATGCAACAGCTTCTTAATAATACCCCCAAGACACTATTCACTCCCGGGCAGCTTGAAATCTGATAACTTTCGCCGGAGCTCCCTGAATGTCCGTTTGAGCTCAAACTTGACAGTCATGTTCGGTTTTACTTAACTTAACAAGCTGATGATCACTGGTTCAGTTTCGACCCCGTTTGGTCACTGAAAACTGTGCCGAACTGTAATCTTTATCAGATAACTCTCAGATTTTATTTCTCACTCTACGGGTGTCAGAAAAATATGAAACTTTAAATCTAGCCTCATAAAAATATTTCTGACTTATCCTCCAATTTTCATAATTTTCTGAGACTGTGCATTTTCTGCTAATTTATCTGTCCCGTTTCCAACAGAAAATTCTAGATCTTCTGTTTTCATTCCGATTTCAGCACAAGTCACTTCTGACTTATGTTTTACTCCTACAAATCCAATAAAAATAGTTTCTCACACTATTTTTATTTATTTTTATTTTTATACCAAAATCTGGTAGTTACACTGAAGCTCAGGTCCGGACCCTCTCTGCGTATCAGGAAATATATGGTACGGATTCCGGATTGTGAAGCCCAGGTCCGGACCCTCCGTGAGTATCATGCAGAGAGGACCTACGGGGTCCGGATCCTGATGCTCAGGTTCGGACCCTCTCTGCGTATCATGCAGAGAGGACCTACGGGATCCGAATCCTGATGCTCAGGTCCGGATCCTCTCTGCGTATCATGCAGATAGGACCTACGGGGTCCGGATCCTGAAGCTCAGGTCCGGAT
>NC_033639.1:5519036-5551078 GCF_001540865.1 Ananas comosus | reverse complement strand
TCACACTCTCTCTTGCTCCCTCTCTCTCTCTCTAGAAAAGAAAGAACAAAAGAGAAGGAGAAGAAGAAAGAGAAGAAGAAGAAGGAGGAGAAGAAGAAGAAGAAGGAGGAGAACAAGATAGAGAGGCTTGGAGCATCTTCCTCTCTTTCTCTCTTCTCCATTGGTGTAGCTCAAGAGGTAAGCTACAAACCCTAGCTTGTAAAATTTAGGGTTTTGGGTTTTTATGCTTTGGGATGGGTCAAATGGACCCTAAGCAAGCTTCTAAATAGATCAATCCCAAGAATCTAGGGATTTATTGGGTGGTTTGCTATAGGTGCAAACCTAGGGCTCCAAAATGGGGTTTTTGTAAAAGTATGATATTGATCTCATTTGAAGCCTTGGAAACCCTATTGATAGGTCACAAAACGCGGGGCCGAAGTTGATTTCGGCATTCGGCGAACCGACGTGAAGTTCTCGGCAAAATCGTGCCGGGCTAATGTTGATTCGGGCGAGGAAGGCTAAAGCCTTTTCGTAGAGCTCGCCGAGAAGGATTTTTCCAAACCTCTACATCGATTAAAAGTGGGGGGTGTCATCCGAAACTTTCAAGCTCCTTTCTATGTCTTAGATTGCATTTAATCTCATCTCTTCATGTTGCATTGTAGGATTGCATAATAGCTCCACTCCTTATGCTTTCTAATTGATAACCTAGTGTACTTGGAACGCTTGGTAATTTAGATAGGTGAGGATTGGGTCGAGACGTGAATCCTATGGTGCGAAAGAAAAGAGATGAACCCGATGGGGGTATTGATGACATAGGAAGTAGTGGATAGTGTTAAAGAACACGAGTGGCATCCGAACGATAAATAATGACTGGTGGCATTAATGTAGTGTAAATAACACTAGAGGTCGACGGACATAGGGATAGGTGGATCCCTTAGAAAATGCCTTGTGAACAATGAATTTAGAAAACTAAATAGCATTGCATGAATGTCGGGAACCGATGATTCCGCGATAGTCGTTGACCCTAGTATAGGGCGTGCTCACTTGGAGAGGATTTGATTGGGTTATTGACTCTGGTTGTAGAGCCTCCTCACTTGGAGAGGATTGGATTGGGTATTGACCCTAGTTACAGTGTATCCTCACATGGAGAGGATAGATCTAGCTCACAGTCTGCGTTTAGGGTGGCATAGCCATCCAATCCCCACATGGAGGGGATTGTCGTCGAGTACTTCGGAGTGTCGCGCGACTAGGACCACTTGGAGGTCCGGACCACATGGAGGTCCGCAGACGGTCCCGGACTTGGGTGCACTTGGAGCTCCCTCCCCACTTTGGGATCGAAAGGTGAGTCATGGGCGAACCCTAGGGCCTCGCCACAGATTGGGTAAATGGAAAGGTTATTAATGTCATTGAACATTGCTATTCGAACATGGATCGAATTTGTTAGCATGATAGCAAACCTTTATTATATGATGCATGCATTCATACTTATGATTATGGGCATAGTAGCATAGTTTTCCTACTGTTGCATTTACAGCTTTCAGATACACATCTATCTATCTATCTATCTGTTGTTACTTGTGCCCACTTGGACCTAGTGGGGAGATCGGCAGAGTCGGCGGCCGAGCCCACTGGGAACTATGGAAGATAGTTCTCACCCCACTCTATTTCCAATGGTAGGTTCAGGGCTGCAGAGAGAGGACCGCGGCAAGGGCGTCGCGCCCGACCAGTGAGACCGTAGTAGTATAGTAGCTTTTCTTTTTGCATTAGTCACCTATGTATAGAGAGAGATTTATTGTAGGTGAGGATTTGGAGAGCTATGTATTTTGGATGAAAAATGATGTAAAGAATGCAACTATTGTAATAGTTAGTAAAGTACTCTCTTTATTTCACTCGTATATCTTGTAGATTACTCGCTCTTCTTATTATTAGCACTGTTTGTGCCCTTGTTGAATGTGTATGTTTAGAATTTAAAGTCCTGGGTAAATTCTGGTACACATTCCTGTTGTTGAGCCTTGGGCGGGCAGGGGAGGTGCTATCCGTTCGGCGGTCCGTCGCCGCAGCCGAATCGTGCCAAATTGGTAGTGGTTTCNCTTATTATTAGCACTGTTTGTGCCCTTGTTGAATGTGTATGTTTAGAATTTAAAGTCCTGGGTAAATTCTGGTACACATTCCTGTTGTTGAGCCTTGGGCGGGCAGGGGAGGTGCTATCCGTTCGGCGGTCCGTCGCCGCGGCCGAATCGTGCCAAATTGGTAGTGGTTTCGGGGCGGGGCGTGACATCATCCCTAAGCAAAAGATAGCTTAGAATCATCTAAGAAGCATTCTAATAAAGTTTCCAAGCCTCTTGAACCAACCATAGGGCATCTACTTTGAGCCCGAGAAATGCACCATGAGAGCTTTATAAGAAAACCATGGATTTCATGGTTTCTTAGCTTTACAAGGTTTTCAAGCTTAGAAACAACTCAAAATCCCAAAACTTTGAGTTAAAATCCAAACCCTAGAGTTCCCCATGCTAGAAACTCACCTTAGCCCAAGTTCTAGCAAGCCCCTTCTTGTTGGAGAGCTCTTTGTCATGAAGATCCTGTAGCTGATCTCTCAACTCCCTCAACTCAGCCGGCGCCATGCGGTACGGAGCCTTCGAGATCGGCGCGGTCCCGGGATCCAAGTCTATCACGAACTCGATGTCCCGGTCCGGCGGCATCCCCGGTAACTCCGCGGGAAATACATCCGGAAACTCCCGCACCACCGACAACTCCTCAAGAGTCGGAGCCACCCGATCAACTTCCACAACGGTTGCCAAATAAGCCGCGCAACCGCTGTTGACCAACTTCCTCGCCCTTATCGCCGACACTGTCGCGGCGAAGCACGAGCTCTTGCAAGCTCGATAAGTAAATTCCTTCTGTCTCGGCTCCCGAAATGTGATCACTTTGCTCTTGCAGTCGATGGACACATAATACTTCGAGAACCAGTCCATGCCCAATATAACATCGAAGTCCTTCATCTTCTTAAGCACCAATAATCGGATCGGCATTATCCAGTCGCCAATCTGAATGGGACACGCCGAGCACTCCGTCTAAATATGAAGCGCCGACCCAGGGCCCTCTACTCGCTACATGCCATCACTTGCCCGAATCTTTATGTCATGCATTCGTACAAATGATCTACTGATGAATGAATATGTGGCACCTGTATCCAACATAGCCCTGGAGCGAACTCCGTTAATTAAACCATACCTGCCACGGTCTCATGCTCCTCCACTCCAGCAGGTTCCTCGACTTGAGCGGCGAACACCCGTCCGCTCGGAGCCGATCGTGTTGCTCCTGGCTGATTCGGCGCCATGGCGCGTCCAGCAGATGTCGTAGCAGGTGGAGATCCATAACGGGTAGGAATCGCAGGGGCCGATGCAATAGACGGGGCAGGTAAAGCCCCTCCAGCGGGACATTCGCATATGAGGTGCCCCGCTTGCCCACAATTGAAGCACCTCCCACGACGCTGCTCGCACACCCCAGCGCGATGGTTTTCGCCACAAAAGATGCACCGTTGCGGCCCGCGACCCCACGACTGCGTCCGCGAATGCTTCGGGGGCCTCCTAGAACTCGACTGTCCCCCCGAACCACCGTCCGGTCGTTTCTTTTCTTTTTCCTTATCGAACGCATCTCGCTCCTCTCGCTCGCAAGCATTCCCGTGCTCAACCCATAAGGCACGGTCCAATACTTCCGCAAAGGTGCGAAACTTGAAACGTGCACCAATCGGAATACTTCGGGTCGAAGTCCCCTCACGAAGCACTCCGCCCGGTCTTGCTCAGTCCTCGCTACGTCCAGGACACAATTTAGGAGATGAGTGAACTCCCGCTCATATTCCCGAACTGTGCGATTACCCTGCTTAAGCTTCCTAAAGTCTTCCCGCATCTTTCTCTTTTCACTATCGGGAAAGTACTCCGCAAACATCAGTCCTCAGAACTCCTCCCAATCGATCGGGGGAAGATCCGAAGATCGGTCTTGCTTCACCCTCCTCCACCACACTCTGGCCCGCTTATCGAAGCAATGCGCTGCCAACTGCACCTTATCTTGTTCCCGAGTGTAGATGTCCTTGAACAGAGTTTCCATTGCGGCCAACCATGTCTCTACTGTTCAGGGATCAATCACTTCACCGTCGAACGTGGGAGGGTGAAACTTCATAAACCTCGTGAGAGCCGTGTAACCACGCTCCCGCTCCGCCTCCTCAGTCGCCGCATCGAGCGAAACAAAACCCGATGCCGCAGGAGGAACACTCGCCGGCGGGGGACGTGCCGCCACCGGTACCACTGCGATGCCCTCACCCTCAGCCGCATTAGGGGCGCGAGCTGAGGGTGCGGGCGGATCATGGCCTTCCGTTGCCGTCGCGACCGCCGCCGCCACTTGTCGCTCCAATAGCTCCTGGACCCGATCAAACCGACTAGTTAATGCAGTCATTTGCGCTCGTAACTCCTGCACCTCGCTAGGCCCAGCTGGCTCTGGCGCCACAGGAGGCGTCGCTTGCTCTGGCACCTCGGGAGGGGGTGCCGGAACAAACCTACGAACATAGCGTCTCTTCGGTGCCATTAGCTCCTGAAACGCAAACATTTGGTTAATTACTTAACCCACTAACATCGCCGCAATTACGAAATAACATGACTCAATATTAGAATCGGGCGGAAACACACAAGCGTACTCATCCCGGACTCTTAGCGTCGTGTCGTCGGCCGCCGACACAACCACCTCAAGCCAAGAACCAGTACTACTTGGATCCATCTCTAGCAACTTCTAGAGACTTAACACCAACTTCGACCCAATCAATCAACTTCCGCCGCCGCTATAAGTTCACGTTGCACTTATGCACCTATATCCTTAAGGTTCACCGTCCTAAAGTCTCCTAGGTCGGCCCTAGACTCTCTCTTTGCTTGCTCTTAACTCTCTCTGATACCACTTTATCTGTCACGCCCTGAGACCCGCTACCAATTTGGTCCAGTTCATGCGCGTCGAACAGACGCCGAACGGACAGGACCTCCCCTGTCCGCCCAAGGCTAAACACGAGATCATGTACAATAAGTTCCCAGGAAATCACTTGAATACATACACGATCCTACAACAGCAACGAGAGCACAAATAGTGCTAAACAACCAAGAGCAAGCATCACAAGTAAAGTATATACAAGTGAATGAAAGAGAGATACTTATCTATTACAAACATTCAACTTTAATAGATCTGATTACATTTAAACTTCTAAATATAAACATAAGATTTACAACCTTCCAAAATATCTCACACCTATACATCATCTACTCTCATGTATATACAAGGTAACTACTAATGCAATGGGAAGCATCTACAACTTCTAGGGCGCTAAGCCCTTACCGCGATCCTCGCTGGGTGTACTCGAGCTCGGCCCTGCAACAAAGTGGGGTGAGAACTATTGTCCATAGTTCCCAGTGGGTTCGGCTGCCGACTCCGCCGATCTCCCCACTAGGTCTAAGCAGTCATAGGCAGATATAGATAGATAACTTGAAAGCGATAAGATAGTAAAGAAAATGCAAGTATTCTACTATGCCTCAATCCACAATCATGCATGCAACATAAGTAAAGGCTAACTACCAAGCTATCATGCTCAATAATGAAGTAATTCATTAAATCACCCAATCACTCGGCTAGCCCGAAGGTTCGCCACCATCTCACGTGTCACACCTCGAGCCTGATCCTTTTGGCCGGTTCGGGAGCATCAAACAGACGCCGAACGGACAGAGTCTCCCCTGTCTGCCCAAGGCTTAACAACAAGTATAAATAGAGTATAAAGGTTGCATAAGCGGAAGCATACACAATGGCTTGCACGAGGGCAAGCAATAGCCAATAGTGAAAGTAAATAACTACACTTAGGAAATCAATTACAATTTTTCATCATTTCTTTTTACATCTCATTCCTTCAAAATATAACATTAATATTAAATAAACTATTTTACATCATTCTTATCCTTTCTTTTAATAACTATAATCATCAAAATACAAAAGATGATATATCGAAGGGTATGCAACTAAGAAATAAACATCTAAAGCGGTCTCTACCTAGGGCGCGATACCTTTACCGCGGTCATCTGTCGGCTCGCTCGGTCCCGGCTCTGTGGAAATAGGGGTGTGAGAACTACGACAAAGTTTCCAGTGGGTTTGGCAACCAACCACGCCGACTATCCCACTAGGTCTAATCAGGCATAATAGAATAGAAGAAAGAAAGTAATCAACTAACAAATGCAACTAATATGCCTGAACAATATAAAATGCAATGCTCGATATAATGCTCATGCTGAATGCAGAATCATAATTTCTTTACCCAATCTCTTGGCTAACCCGTAGGTTTCGCCCTCAACAAACTCACCAACCTAAAATCCTATTAACCGGGGAGATACACGCTACAATCCGATAGGACTGTCCTCTGGGGAGATACCTGCTACAACCCAGTGATGTCGACTCCGGAGCGCATCGCCCGAGGGGGAGCTACCACCCTCGAGCAAGAACTAAAGGTGAGTACGATCAATCCTACATTGAGGATTCTAAGTTCAATCCATTCCTTAACTTTAAGGAAGACTATGCTCAATGACCCTTAACTCTAAGGTTGAAATATCATAAAGTCTCAATCATTCTTTTCTTTGCATTCTTTACTATCGCTAGTGTCATATGCATTACTAAGTTCTTGTACTCATGCCACACTTGTTTTCTAAGTGCTATGTTCTTGTTCTCATGCCAAATGCCACACTTGTTTTCTAAGTGTTCTAGACTCATTAATGTCACTCACTAGATCTATATCCATGTGTCACTTTTGTTCACTAACCCTTCTAGGTTCTTGTCACTTGTCATGCATACATAGGGTTATAATTCTCACACTCTTACAAGTATTTCATATGAAATTAAACTCACAATCATGCAATAAAGGCTCACAATTAACCATACTATGGAATATGCTCAATAGATACATATATGTTCAAACATGACACTTTAGACATAAAGGAATTTCCGAGGTCCTTGAAATGCACCACCCACCTCGAGTGGTCGTGTGGGTGTAGAATATGACGACTCCCGAACTTTACGAAAGCCGATACCGCGACCTACAACCAAAATAGTGCCACTTTAGGCCCTTTTTGTACATGAACCACACTTAAACATTTTCGTAACGTCGAACGGAGTCGTTCAACGTGTCGAGGACACCCCCAATTAGGTCAATTTGCCTTAGAAACACTCGGGGGCAAAAGTCCCAAATTTGGTACCTTAACCAAACCCATTGCTAAACCCTAGGTTTTGATCACTAAAACAAGCAAAAGAGAGCTTGTCAAGCTTCTAGGTGCTCATTTAAGGTCAACTAAGCCCTTTCTAGGGCATCCAAGATGAACCCTAGAAGTTCACCATGAGAGGAGTCCAAGACAATCATGGATTTCATAGTTTCAAGGTCTCTAGAGGGTTTCCTCACTTGTAGAGAGATCAAAACCCAAAAATCTAAGGTCTAAACCCAAACCCTAGACTCATTTTTGCTTAAGGACTCACCTTTGCCCAAGCTCCACCAAAGCCTTCTTGTTGGAGTGCTTCTAGGACCACCAAAGCCACCAAAAATCCCTCCTCAAGCTCCTCCTTCTTCTTCTCCAAGCTCTAGTGCTAGGATTCTAGAGAGAGAAAAAAGAGAAAGTGAGAGGGAGAGGTGTGAATGGCTATAAAAGGAGAGGGGGTTGGGTATATAATGTGTTGTAACAATTACAACAAGACCCCTCCACTTTATTCCCTATGCACTGTCCAAACTGGGCATTTTTTGCAGTGAGGGACCGGTCTCCCCGACCTGGGACCGGTCCCCGAGAGCTTCTCCCTTGGACTGCCTGCGGACAGCTAGCTACTGTCCGGGCAGCTCACGACTGCCCCTCTAGTGACCAAAACTCCGGAGTGCACAGCTTGTGTGGAGCGACCACTACAAGTGCAGACAGGCTATGTGAGTTCGATCCAATCCTCGTCAACTAAGGATACCCTACCAGCTAGGGTTATCATCATCATGGAATCAATGTGTTCCTGTACTCGACATCCTAGTGTTTTAACTACACTATGTTTCTCATATGCCACTCATTCATGTGTTCAACATTAACTAGATGCCACTCGTTCTTGTTACATATTCCCAAGACACTAGTTTACACTTTACTAGGTTTTCATCCACATAGGCACAATCACTAGGTTGTCATTTACCTAGGTTCCAATCCATCATATATCATCTCATATAGGGTTCTAAGCCATATCACGCTAACCTCATGCATACTAGGTTCAAGTGCGAAACCAATAAAGCTACACTACTACTAGCATGCAAGAATAGATACAAGCATCTAAACACCCTATATGTATCATGCTCAATATGCAAATATAGTCAACAATAACTTAGACATAGGGAGCAGTTCAACTGCTTCGGGATGGTCACTACCCACCTTTTGGCAATGCTACGTAGTAGGGAATCAAATTTCACGATCACTCGTCCCCGCTTCGACCTCTCGAGCGGAAACGTGAAAATTTTGAGGAGCCTAAGGGTCTATCTAGATTATATCAAACACCTAGAGGGGGGTGAATAGGTGTAATAGTCAAAAACCACAAATCTTAATGCGATAAAAAATAAATGCGAAAAATAAAAATCGCACCGAGATTTACGTGGGAAAACTCCAACTTGGAGAAAAATCCACGTGACCAACACGCGAAAAAATAATTCACTAAGAGAAAAGATTACAAGGTGATTACCGACTCCACGGACTCGACCTCTCTTAACCTCTTACGAATCTCGCGCAATCCTCCGGGTTGTCCACGCCCTCACGTTCGAATCGACGAATGCCACATTCCGAATCCACGAAATGCCTCCACTCCGAATCCACGAAGCTCACAATCCGAATCCACGAATCGCCGTCAATCACGCCGAATCCACGACGCCGTCATGAAGAACATCATATGTATGGTGATCCTTCGCTTAGAGTATCAAAGAGAACAAGAAAAGAGAACTCCAAGCGAAGCGAAGATCAAATCGACATATTGATATCAAATAACAATCTCTCGATTTGACCTAAAAGAGGCTATTTTGTAGAAAATAGGTTTAGCACGAAATCCTAGCCTCTAGGGTTTCTCAAACATGAATTCTCATGATGCTTGATATGTTAGAGAACCCCAGTAGCTTATTTATAGACTTTAGAATCAATTGGAGTCGGATTAGAAAGTTTTTCTGAAAATTACATTGTGTACCGGTACACTTTAAGCTGTTACCGGTTACACGATGACGGAACGAAAAACTGACGAAACATTGAAACCGATCACAAGTTGATGGTTGTACCGGAACACATTTTGTACCGGTACACTTCTGATGCTGTACTGGTACACTTTGCAAAATTTCACCGTTTCGGGTTTTGCAAAGTTCCGATGCACTTTCTAATCCAGTAAACTTTGATATTATGATTCTAATACCTACAACTAAGTATGAATCACCATAATATGAATTAAAACTTTACCTGGGCATCGTGATTCATGTCGTGAGTTATTTTTCCAATTTCTTCGAAATCTTGAATTCTTCGATCTTCAACGATACGCACCGATTCTTCAAGACTCTGACTCTCTTCACGAAACTTGCCAACACATAAGACTTAACAATCTCCCCATTTGGCAATTTCGTGACAAAACTCATAACAACTCAAAAATTACATCTTAAAGCAAAACGAAGTTCAATGTCATCACCAAAACATCAAACCCCTCGCATGTAGTCCAAATACAATTTGAAACTCTAAAGTACATCAAAAACTCCTAAAACAGACTCTATGACTTAGACGCAACTAGGAGTCTTGAAGTCTTGATTTTCTGCAAAACAGATTATCCAAAATAATATAGAAAACGACAAACATTCGACATTCTCACATTGAAGTCATTTTTTCTTCATCATTGTCCTCAAAATTTCATTCCTTCTTCTCCTCGAATTTCACTCCTTCTCCCCCTTTGTTCTTTATTCCTTCTTCTCTTCCTTCTTCTCCTCGAATTTCACTCCTTCTCCCACTTTGTTCTTTATTCCTTCTTCTCCTTTGCTACGACCAATACCTGTTCATTATTGCTCTCCCCCTTTTTGTCAAAAATTGCCAAAGATAAAGTATATAAATAGAGAAAGCATACTAGAAAGCATGAGTAGTCATGTCATAGTTACAGGCCTAAAAGCAAATAAATGCAAAAGCAAAGTAAAGCAACAAGCACAACTAAACTAAACAACGTCCTAAAAAACAAAGAAAAAAAAAACCGAGCTCGAGGAAGGAGTCACTCAGTGTCCTCGTCATCATCATCATCATCATCGTCTCTTGCTCCAGCTCCAGATCCCCCAGCCTCAGGAGCACCACTGGATGGTGAAATGAGTGGATGTAGTGACGTAGACCTCGTGTAAGTGGTGTAGGTAGGCTGAGTAGGAAACACGTCGTCATGCCTACAGCCTAGCTTCTCCAAAATCCGCTTTATTCCCACCTCCACTTTCTTAGTAAGATCAGCCACTTTCTTCTTTAAAGAGCGCACCTCATGGTGAAGTGATTCTACAGTAATCACTCCCCCTGAACTGGAAGATCCCCCACGCTCTGCTCGAGGTAGAGGTGCTGAACTAGAAGCTCCTTTGGATGATCCCTTAGTTTGCTGAAATGTCTTTAGTGTGCTCACCGACTTGGCCCAAGTTACTGCATTGATCAGTCCAAGTCTAGTGTCGTACTTCTCACACGACACGTCAACTCCGTGGTCTTGCAGAATCCTCGTGATCAACAACAGAAACGAAGTAGATCACGTCGAACTGGAGACTGTATAACATGTGCCATTCTTTGCCACATCAGAAAGGGAATATTGATATTTAACCCGTCCGCTTGCTCAAGATGTCCAAGAAGATTGATATTTAACACGTCCGCTTGCTCAAGATGTCCAAGAAGATATAGAAGCACCAGACGATCCCAACGAATCCTTTTTGTTCCAATTGTAAGTTGAACATTGTAGCACATGACCAAGGAGAGTAAATGATACTCGGGTCGCAAATCCTTGGATTCCACGTATGAATGATTCGTCCTCACGCCTTCCTTGCAGATCGCTCGAATAACAGTCTCCCAGTGGGTCGAAGACTGATAAAGCCCTGTCGTATAGTGAAGACTGGTAGTATCAATATGCATCCCTAAGTGCTCTCCAATCGTGTAAGGAGTTACTTGAATCTTCTGTTGCTGCACATATGTCTCAAACACATAAGTCCCAGTTTCCTCATTCTCTGCAAGCACCATCCTGCTCATGTAGAACTCCCGAATGAGTTCCACACAGAATGGAGCACGAGCTGGAACCCGTCAAACGGGCTCAATAGGGACTCTCTGCAGCAATCGACAAAAATCTGGAACCACCTTGATCAGATCAGTAAAGTTGGCATAGCGCTCAGCTAGAACTGATCGGCTCAAATATATCCTCCGTCGCTCTGATGAAACCTCTGCAGCACGTTTGGAGTGACTCTCACGCGCACGAGAACCACCTCCGCGCGAGGATTCTCCAGCTATGCCTTTTCCTTTAGCAGCCCTAGTAACAGCTTCTTCAGTAGTTTCAGGTGAGCTTGCTTGATAATCCGGATCAGATCCTGATGACTCGTTGGCAGTACGAGTTCTCTTGGATGTCCCGCGACGTCCTCGACCACCACCACGACCACGACCAGCGGCCATAAGCACCAAAAGCAGTATCACAAGTGAGAACGCTATTTTTCCTACATTAAAAATGAGCCATACATGAACAAAATTTTGAAAAAATCTGTAAAAATAGTGAAAAAATATCTAATATTCTTAGAATGCATACTAATGCTATTTCAAACTCATCCATGCAAAAAATTTCATCAAAAAATGACATTCCAACAAAAATCTCGAAATTCCATGTTTAATGAGGTAAAGATCATTGATCAGCGAAAAATAATGCATTATGACATGATCTAAATGTTCTAGAAGCAAGAATACATGCATATATAAACTGAAACGAAGCAAAAAATTGCATCAAAAATGAATCAAAACAGAGATCTAGCTTCAACTCGGAATATTTTCGAAAAATAAGCAAGAACGCGATGAAATGATTAAATCCAAGCTAAATACTCACAGATTTTTGGGAAAACCGAGTAGATCTGGAAGAGGAAGTCTCCTGGGAATTTTAGAGAGAAAGAGAACGAAATTTGGTAAAGGTTTGGAGGAGAAATAAAGCCCTGTAATCGGTTTTATTACCGCGACTACAATGATTTGTACCGGTATAGGGGATTTTGTACCGGTACACTTTCCCAGATTTTGAAAATTTGAATTTAAAAACCTTTAAACTTTAAATTAATTTTATACAAATTAAGGACTTTACTCTAAAAATCATTATAATGAAGGTAAAATATTATAAGATTTCAAAATACATCGAAACATCAAAATTTTATTATCAAAAATAATCTCGTGTTTCAAAATCATCAAGATGTAATGATTCACGAAAAATGATTTTTAGAAATTTGGCAAAATTGACACCAATTTGTCGCAATCCGTTCAAAATAGAGATTTAACTAATATGATACCAGAGGTGGTTCTTTGAGCATCTTTTTCATCCTAACACCTTATAACTCCGAAAATTCTAAAATATTCAATTTTTTCCAACCTTTTCGGTTATTCAATTCAATCTTCATGTAGTAGCTTCACACACTTGCCGGACGACCGGGGTGGTAGCTCTTTCCTACATGTGGTGGTAATTTTCACACTCCTTTTGAATGTAACTCTTTCCACATCTTTTAAACATAGGAGTTTCTCCTCTTTTTTTTTTTAAATAATTTCAAACCCCCCTAAATTAGACAATCTCACAATTGAAAATAATTTTAACAAATTTTAGTCTATTAGTGAATATCCATCTATCATATCCAACACACAAAACCAAGATAGATTAATCACCAAGAGATCAAAATTTATTTTAAAATTTTGATGAATATATGTATTAAGAATTCATATAATCAATTATCGTCAAAATTATAAACAGTGGAGTAAAACCGATAATTAATATGAATTTAATTCAAGATGAATTTCAGTTAAATACCGTTTAAAGCACTTTGAAAAAAATTTAATCTCCCAAAAATAATGATTTTCAATCATCTCCTTTCTCAAAAAAAATTTAAATTCCCAAACACCTTTCCTCAAATCAATTTTTAAAAGCAAATTTTACACACGGAAACCATCATGTAATGCAATGAATAAAAATATGCAACAAGCATCAAACAAAGCATTACATAAACAATCAAAACAAACTAAGACGAAGAGCAAGGAAAGATATCACCTTTCCGAATCCAAACTTGTCGGATTTTGTGTTGTCTTGTCTTGTCGACGTTAAGCACAATTTGCTTTGATTTTTTATCAACCGTTGGTCGTTTCGTTGCTTGAGGCTTCGGTTGGAATTGTTGATTAAACTTTGAATTCCGGTTTGCTTGTGGGAACGGTCGAACTTGACGTTGCGGCTTAAAAGTCCGGTTCCCTCGAGGTACTCGACTCGATTGATTTTTCTTTTGATTCCGTGGGGGATGTTGAGTAGTTGATGATGCCGCTTGATAATTCGTAGTTGCCGATCGATGATTCGTAGTTGCCGATCGATGTGTAGACATTGCCGATTGATTCTTCTTTTCCTTATTTGGGCAATTCTTTTTGATGTGTCCTTTGATGCCACATTGATGACATACCTTTTTGTCTGAATTTGTTGAGATTTTAGTAGTTGTCGTTAAATCCTTCTCAACGTACGTTCTTTCATACCCGAGGTCCAACTTGTTCGTTTGACCTAATCCGAGCATATGATTTAATTTCTTTGATCCAGAAGAGAATTTTTGTATGTCGGATTGAAGTTGACAAACTTGATTGGTCAATGACTTGTTGGATGTGTGCGATTCCTCGAATTGTTGCTCTAAAAATCCAATCCTGTCTTTAGATGATTTGATCGTTAAATCCGCTTCATCAAGTTTCTCTTGGAGGATTAAGTTATTCTTCAAAATCAATTCCTTTTCCTCCTCAAGAGCTTTATTCATTGTCTTCAAATTTTTGTTCTTCTCTTCAATATCCAATAACCTACGCCTTAACTTCTTATTGAGCTTGGTCATCTTTTTCGAATCAATAAGAAGTTGGTTGTATGCTTCCGCTATATCCTCGTCGTTTGATTCCTCCTCGCTTTCACCGATATCGCTCGAAGTACCTTGCACGGATGGAGAAATACTAAAATTAGAAACAATTAAGGATAAGCACATAACATTAGACGAAGGCAAAGAATTATTAGCAAGTAAAGCAATATGATCATTCTTTTCTTCGTCACTTGAAGATGATTCACTCGAAGTAGAATCATCCCAAGTTTTTGCTTGCAAAGCTTTTTGTCTATAAGTCTTCTTAGAAGGACAATCCGTTACAATGTGACCGTAGCCTTTACATTTGTAGCATTGGATTTCCCCTTCAAACTCATCTTTTTCATTCGAAGACTTTGCAAATTTTTTATCCTTAGATTTTAAATTAGAATAATGCTTAGAAGAGGATTTAAGCTTCGAAGATGAAGGTTTGTCTGATTTGCTCTTTCGGAAATTCCGGCAAAACTTCTTCGTGAGGAGCGCGAATTGATATTCGAAATCGGCGAGCGAAATATCTCCGTCGGAATCCGGGTCGTCGTCTTCTTTCTTTGTCGATTTGAGTGCAATCCCTGTACTTTTAGAAAAAGACTTGGAAGAAGATGGGTTAGTAGGAAAAGTCATCTCATACATTTGTAAAGCACCTTCTAACTCTTCAACTTTCATCTCGTCCGGATGCTTAACGGTTTCGATCGCGGCAACTTTTGCCCGAAAGCATTCTGGAAGAGTCCGAAGAATTTTTCGAACAACCTTAGAATCCGAGATTTTCCCTCCCAAGTTAGCGCATGTATTAACAATGTCTTGAAGTCGCGGTAAAGGTCTCGTTTTCTTCCATGAAAATTGAGTCAAATTTGCTTGTTAGAATTTGCAATTTTTGAACCTTTACTAAGCTAGTTCCTTCATGCGTAACTTGTAGAGTATCCCAAATCTCCTTGGCGGTTTCACACGCCGAAACACGAGTAAATTCCGTTTGCGATAAAGCATTGAATAAAGCATTAATTTCTTTACCGTTAAACGAAGATGACTCGTTTTCATCTTTCGTCCACTTGTTCCGTGGTTTAGGAACGGTAGCATTATCGACGACTTCGGTAGGATGCTTCCAACCAAATTCAATAGCTTTCTATACACGCTCATCGATTGCAATTAGAAAAGCTCTCATGCGAACTTTCCAATAGGCATAATTTGTGCCGTCAAAGAGTGGTGGTCGATTAATGTTACCGCCTTCGGCCATTAGATATCAATATATCTAGATCCCACTCTGATACCAATTGAAAAATTTTGAGGAGCCCAAGGATCTATCTAGATTGTGTCTAACACCTAGAAGGGGGGTGAATAGGTGTAATAGCCAAAAATCACAAATCTCAATGCGATAAAAAATAAATGCGAAAAATAAAAATCACACCGAGATTTACATGGGAAAACTCCAACTTGGAGAAAAACCCACGAGACCAACACGCGAAAAAATAATTCACTAAGAGAAAAGATTACAAGGTGATTACCGACTCTACGGACTCGACCTCTCTTAACCTCTTACGAATCTCGCGCAATCCTCCGGGTTGTCCACGCCCTCACGTTCGAATCCACGAACGCCACGTTCCGAATCCACGAAACGCCTCCACTCCGAATCCACGAAGCTCACGATCCGAATCCACGAACAGCCGTCAATCACGCCGAATCCACGATGCCGTCATGAAGAACATCATGTGTATGGTGATCCTTCGCTTAGAGTATCGAAGAGAACAAGGAAAGAGAACTCCAAGGGAAGTGAAGATCAAATTGACATATTGATATCAAATAACAATCTCTCGATTTGACCTAAAAGAGGCTATTTTGTAGAAAATAGGTTTAGCACGAAATCCTAGCCTCTAGGTTTCTCAAACATGAATTCTTGTGATGCTTGATATGTTAGAGAACCCCAATAGCTTATTTATAGACTTTAGAATCAATTGGAGTCGGATTAGAAAGTTTTTCCGAAAATTACATTATGTATCGGCGGTACACTTTAAGCTGTTACCGGTTACACGATGACGGAACGAAAAACTAACGAAACATTGAAACCGATTACAAGTTGTTAGTTGTACCGGTACACATTTTGTACCGGTACACTTCTGATGCTGTACCGGTACACTTTGCAAATTTTCACCGTTTCGGATTTTGCAAAGTTCCAATGCATTTTCTAATCCAGTAAACTTCGATATTATGATTCTAATGCCTACAACTAAGTATGAATCACCATAACATGAATTAAAACTTTACCTGGGCATTGTGATTCATGTCGTGAGTTATTTTTCCAATTTCTTCGAAATCTTGAATTCTTCGATCTTCAACGATACGCACCGATTCTTCAAGACTCCGACTCTCTTCACGAAACTTGCCAATACACAAGACTTAACAAAACGAAGCCGAAACGTTATTCGCTTGGCGATATCTCTGCACCAACTCGACGAATAGTCGAACCATCGCTGCCAACGCGTTTAGATACCTAGCAATTAGGTTTACAACCAACTAATTTAGATCAAACCCTAGATTTCCTAAAACCCCTTTTCGGAGCCCTAGGTTGTAACTAGTGCAAACTAGTCCACTCAAACCCTAAACACATGCCATTAGGATACCACTAGCATCATAGGGTTTAACCAAAACCAATTCTAGAGTATTTAAACCCCACCCTAGAAATCCACCATTAATAGGGTTTGGAGCTCCAAAAGCTTCTCCAACTTGAGGAAGAAGACGAAGAAGAAGACCCTTCCTTCTTTGTCTCAAGCTCCACCAACTCCTCCTCCTTTCCACCTTGAAGAGAGAGAGAGCAAAGAGCTTTAGAAAGAGAGAGGGAATTAGGTTTAGCTTTGGAAAAAAAATGAGAAGAGAGAGAGAGTAAAAGCTCTCATATAGCCTCCACTCATGTAACAAAAGCATAAAACCTCCTCAACTTTACAACCATGAGACAGCCCATCATTGGGCATTTCGGGCTACAGGGACCGGTCCCGCTAAGGGAGGACCGGTCCCCGAGAGCAATTCTGCCAGGTTGAGCTTCAGCTCAACCCATGCACGCGTACGAGGACCGGTCTGTAACATACCACATCCCTCGTAAGTCGTGCCGAGTTCCGTCAAAACGAGCGGAACGCGGAATTGAATGAGTTACAGTGGACCCTAAGTACATTGGAGTTCATAAATGGAGCAAAAAGGGACCCGGAGAGCAAATCTGGAAATCTGGCTAAGTCCCAGATTTTGAGCTCTCGGGGACCGGTCCCTGAAGGAGAGACCGGTCCCCGTACGCGTAGCCTGCCAGGAAATCCTGAGGCATCCGGTCCCTGGTGGTGAGACCGGTCCTCGGGAGACCGGTCCCTGACGGGCAGACCGGTCCCTCGCTGCGCAACAGCCGAAAAACTCGAAAATTTGGCTAAGTCCTGGAAAACCCCCGTTCGGGAACCGGTCCTTGGTCGGGGAGACCGGTCCCCGAAGGCGAAAATTGCCCAGTCTGGGCAGATTGATGGGAAACAAGTGGAGGGGCTTATGTGCAATTGTTACAACACTATATGTGGCCCATCCCCTCTCTTCCACAGCCATTTCTCTCCTCCTCTCTCATTTTCTCTCTTTCTCTCTCTAGAACTCCTCTAGAACTTGGAGAAGAAGAAGAAGAGCTTGGAGAAGAAGGTGGATTTGGAGGCTTTGGAGGTTCTAGGGGCTCTCCAACAAGAAGAACCTTGGTGGAGCTTGGACTAGAGGTAAGTTTTGTGAGGTTTCCCTCTAGGGTTTGGGTTTTAACTTAAGGAATTGGAGCTTTGTGCTCCTTAGAGGTATTAGAAGCTCTTTTGAGCCATGNTTGTAGTCATTCCCTTTTGTTATACATGTATCAACTTTATTTTGTTGATTTAGGTATGTAAAGTGAAAACAATCATGTATTTGGTGGATGACTAAATGTAAAAAGATATGATGGTTGAATGGAATGTAATAGTTTCACACTAGCTTTGTTTACTTGAATTTGGTTTGAATGAAATCAAATATCATGTGAAATCTTATATTTAGCTTAGAGCTTTCGCTTCCGTTGTTGCTTGCCCTCGTGCAAGCCTTGTATTAAATTTGCAATTCTCTTGTTAATTGCCTAATTATATGTATTGTTAGAGCCTTGGGCGGACAGGGGAGGCTCTGTCCGTTCGGCGTCTGTTGACGTGACCCGAACCCGACCAAATTGGCGGGGATTGGGGCGTGACACGGTCCCTCTTAGGGAAGACCGGTCCCTGAGAGCAATTTTGGCAGGTTGAGCATCAGCTCAACCCCCACATACCTACGGGAACCGGTCCCCTCCCGGAGGGACCGGTCCCCGAGAGCACAAAATCTACAATTTGTGCAGATTTTGCACAACTTGCTCTCGCGGGTCCTCCTCAATGTACTTTATGTATTTTCATCGCATTCGGACTTTCCGAACCATACCAACTCGACAACAAGTCGATTTTAAATGAAGTCTAACTCTCGGATTTTGAGAATTCACTTCATCACATTTAGCTTGAGTATTTTTGGATTCTAGAGCTAAATTTGACCTAAAATCCTATAAAAGCTATCGGTAGATTATATGTGGTTTTGGATAGTTGAGGGTTAAAGTAAGATGTTTAGTTAATTCATGGTAGGGAGTAATGCGAATTGCTTCAATTCCCTAATGGTAGGGTGTGGGCTGTTAAGATTCGAAGCTCCACATATAGGTGTATATTATTGTGAAATCTGTATAGTGGCAGATTATGCTGAACCTAAACCCAATAATGCTAACTTGTAGGTTCGAGAGCCTAGCTTAGAGTTGATCGCGTACAAACCTAATTGAGGGTAAAGCGAACGCGTTGGAAAGGTCGAATCGACGTTCCGACGAGCCTACGGCGAGCTAGCGAAGGAAACCTCCTTTGAGCTTAAGTTGTCGCGAGCACGGATTGCGGTCCTTGAAAAAGTGCAGGAAGTGGAGTTCTCGTATTCCTGTATCAAGTAAAGGTGGGTTGTGCTTCACCGAAGCGATTAGGTCGCTTCCATGCCAAAGTAAAGTATAGTTATTATTGATGCATACATTTATAGTGGTAGATTGTGATGAATAATATGAAAGCATAAATCATATTGTGTTAGTATTGTTAACTACCATTGGAGTATGCATGTCAATATCTTGCGGATAATACTAGATAATATATAAATGTTAACCTAATGTGAACATGTTAGAATCATATGAGTAGACTATAAGTCGATAACTTTAGATTGATTAGAAAACTCTACAGTTACAAAATGAGATTGTGTAAACTATAATCCTAAGTATGGACAACTAGGATAAGACATAGATTGAGTGGCATGAACCTAATGTTATTAAACATAGGTTGGACATGAACCTAGGTTATGATATATATAGTGACACTTAGTATACTTGAAACTAAGTTATGGGTTATAGTGGTAAAAGAACCACTAGGACATGAATAGCTTAGACCTAGGAAGGTCGACAACATAGGGTAAGTATTAAACCCTCAAGTTTGAAAGTGGATTCCGGAATCCCTAGAAATGGGGGCTGCAAGTGCAGTGGTTGTGACCAGTGGATTGGCAAAAATAGAATCATAACTACGGGATTGACGGTTCTCCTCTCCTGGCAGTGATTCAACGGGTTTGACGGTTCTCCTCGCCCGGTAGTGATTCAACGGGTTTGACAGTTCTCCTCGCCCGGTATGAGCTCGAATGGGTTTAACGGTTCTCCTCGCCCGTTGAGCTTGAGCGACTTATGGTCTCGGGGATCGACGGTTCTCCTCTCCCTGGGGTAAACCTATAGTCGCGTGGACTTAAGGCTGAGGTGTTTGTGAGACATCCTTCACCTCGAGCCTGACTTGACGCGGTATTCTGTGGATGATTGACTCGAGGCCGAGTCGGGTGGTCAGCTTGAATTAAGGTAGAGGACACCTCAGAAGCTAGTTGGATATGAGCTATGGACAGTAAGATAGAAAGTAGAATCAGTAGATCTACTTATACATTGTTGCGTGCATTGCATATTGCATATCTTGAGGCATTCTCATGTATTTAGTATTTGCTTAAATTATTTATCGATATCTGTGGACTAACATGTTACAGTGCCTCCTTTAGACCTGGTGGGTGGAGCTCTTTCCTTAGGTGGCCGTATCCACTGGGAACTATATTTATATAGTTCTCACCCCACGTTGTTTTTGGGGATTTCAGGTTTACACGTGAGCGGCGCGAGGAAAGGGCGTAACTTTATAGATAGCACCCTACCACCGAGACCAGAGATAGCGGTACCTGAAGTGGTCTAGCTAAGGGTATAGAATGAAAGAAACAAATTTAATTTAAATTGTATAACCTAGCGGTACTTCAAAAATGTAATATTGTAATATGTAAAAGCTGTGAGATGAATGCTTGTAATAGCATAGCTTAGCATTTTATGTTTTTGATACTTATGCAATCTATGTTGAATACTGTTCCTGATTAGAACCTCGTGTATTACATTGTATAGATTGTGACGCCTAGGACGTACAGGGAAGGCTCTGTCCATTCGGCGGTCTGTTGGCGTGTCCGAATCTGACCAAATTGGCGGAGCTAGGGGCGTGACATACAAACTTCATACGCATCCTCAGCTGACCTAGCCTATTTGAGGCCTACTTTTGCAATAAACTTTAAAGGAGGCCTATTTTTATAAAAAAAATTTTCAGTAAGATTATTTATAAAAAAATTCTAAATTATATTGGGATTTTTTTTTGCATTTAGCCTCTTAACATATTATTATTATTTTCTTTTTTAGCAAATAGTCCAATAAAATTTATATTTACAAAATTGGTCATATTTCTGCCACGTGAGCATTATGTAAGCATCATATTGGACGTGATGTTTAAATTGAATACGATGAACTATTTACCGTGTTCAAACACAGTGAATATTTGAACACGGTGAATCATTTACCGTGTTCAACTTAAATCCCCCTACCGACATGGCGCTCACGTGGCATTGATAGGGCAAATTTGCAAATGTAAATCTTATGAAGCTATTTGTGAAGAAATAAGTTTGTCAAGGGCCTAAATGCAAGAAAAGCCCTAAATTATTGTATTTGATTTTTATTTCCTGACTGAATTTGACAAGATTCAATAGATTGAATCATCATATCATATAAAATTTATTTTTAATATCACCTCCTATTCTACAGTATCTTACACTATTTAGTTTAACAGTACTTTAGGACACGTGTCATGAGCACATTAGCCCATTCTACGTGTCCAGTTGTGGGTGTCATGGCAGGTGGGGCCCTCTCTCTCCCCTTTCTTCCTCCTCTTGCAGGTGGGCCCTATTCCTCCCCCCTTTCTCCTTACTCTCTCTCGCACATTCTAAAACTGCTCCTCTCTTTCAACTCTTCTCTTCTCTCACTCTTTCTCTCACTAACTCCTCTCTCAACTGTTCTCCCTCCTCTCTTGCATCAATTCCTCTCTTTTCGGACCTTTTCCCCGCTCTCTTTCTCACTAATTTTAAAATCTTAAGCTTATCTCTTAAATTTTCCTTCTCTCTCTCTTCACTGTTTTGGCTGCATCTCTTACTCACTTACCCCCTCTACCTACCATCTACGAGGTGGGCCATTTTTCCTATTTTCTTCTTTCCCCTCTACTCTCTCATCCCTTCCTACAGTTGGCCCTCTCTCTTTCTCTTCCCCCTCATCCGATTCTCTCTTTTCTTTCTCTCTCTATTTGACCTTCCTCTCTCTATCTCTCTCATCGCTCCTTTCCTTTTCTCTCTCGATCTCTCCTAGGGCTATACCTGGTCCTCTCTCTCTTCCCCTTTAGGTGGTCCCTACTCTATCTTTACCCTTCTCTCCCCTCCCCCCGCTCTCTCATTCCTTCTCCAGATTGCTCCCCTCCCTACTCTCTCTTTATTATGCCCCCTCCCTGTTCCCTCTCTCTCCTCAAAATCCCTTATTTGCAAGGGAATTGGGCTTCGGTGGCGGCAGCGACATCAGCAATCATGGCCATGATGACGGTTTGGGTGGTCACGGTGACGGCGGCTGTAGTGGAGGCGGCGACAATGGCGGTCACAGCTTAGGTGGCAGTCACGGGGGAGAAGGGCTATAGTGGAGTTTGCGAGGACTAAAAGAGGAGTCAGGGAACTAATTAATTAGGAATTTTGGAAAATTTTTGGATATGAAGAAGAGGGAAATGCAGAGGAGGGAGTATGGTCAGAGATAGAGAGTGGGGAAGAAGAAAGCTAAGGCTACTAGGTAAGGAAATTTCTTCCATTTTTTTTTCTCCTTTCGAGTAGCAATATTTAATGTGGAAGGTGGGAACGCACGACTGGGGAGGGTGTTTATAACTTTTTCTAAGATTGCTTTATATTCGTAATTTTAAATGTCGCGTGCGTAAGAAATAGGCAGATATGCACTAATTACTTGGCCAAAATTTATTAAAAGGTTTTCATTGGCTTGATTAAATTTATGTTGGGTAGCTTTTGTATTTAAAACTTCAAGTTCTTCTTCAAACTCACAAGAACAAAAATTTTTGATCAGATATTGAGTAGATTGAAGTTTTTAGGTTTCAAACCAATGCAACGCAACAACCTCTTTGCACAATCGGAGTGGACGATGTGGGACCAAACTGTTAGGGCGTGTTTGGTTCGCTAAATATTAACCCCGAAATCAGAATCAGAATGATCCATTCCGATTCTAGATGATTGGTATGCCGTAATCTCATTCCGATTCCGTTTTCATTCCGGAATGGGAATGGGCTAATTCGGGTAGAAACGAATCCGGCCTCGTACCCCGGATTGAAAATTGAATCCCGACTTAATGATCTTATACTAAAATAACCTTCATCCGTACGACTTAAAAAAAAAAAAAAACCCTATAAGCTGCTCGTATCTTCCTATAAGCTTCCATCCCATAAGAATTCCTCGCCACTTTTCTCTCTAATCTTTTTCTTATCTTTTTTTTTTTTATTTATTCTCAAAAGTCACATGGATTTGGACTTTCTCAGAAAAAGAAAAAAATAATAATAAGAAGAAAAAAATCATTTGAACACTAATAATTATCAAAAGTCACATGCTTTTTTTTTTTTTTGTCCTTGTTAACTCTTCTATTTATTAAAGTCATATGAAATTTTATAATTTATATATTATTATGTAATTAATACAATAAAAATAATAATAAATAGTTTATTTTCATATTAAATAATAATAAAATATAAATTTATTTTATTTTTTATTCATTATTTTGTCAGTTACTCATTTATATTTTAAATAGAGTATTCAAAATAGTTAAAAGTAATTAAAATATATTATAAAGGATAAAAATGGCATATTAATTTGATTTCGTTTCTGATAACTAACTGAACCGAACACCGACAATGAAAATGATTTATTTTGATTCCGATTAAGGTGACGAACCAAACAGAATGAGGTAATGAGTAATTCCGATTCCGATTCCAGCTTATTTCTATTCCATTTCCGATTTCGATTCCGACTTCGAACCAAACACACCCTTAGAGTATTGTGCTTTTACCTACCATGTGTACATAGTCGATGCATGCGTTCCTACATTCTTAGTTCAGACTTCAAATATTTGGAGATATACGGTGAAGGACTTGCCATTTTTATGTGGCTTTCTCTACATTATAGTCGTAAAAGACAATATGTACTCTGACAATGGTCCCATGTAGTAGCAATTGGGAGCTACTCATTTCTATAATAATTTTAAATTTAACAAAAACTAAAGTATAAGCTCAAAAGTTGGCAATAATGTGTTGTTAAACAATTATTTAATTCTTGACTCCATCATAGCTGGTGGTTAATATTTTAAAAATAAAATATTCGTAATACATAATTTTCATTCAAAGGGTCTATAAATAGATGTGTCTTTATTTTTTGATTTTTTTTTTAAAGCGAGGTCCATAGGCGCCGCTCCTAAAATTTTTCTAGACAACTCATAAATTTTATTTAAATATTATTTTATACAAACTAAAAGCTAAATCACCCTTTGATATTTTACTCAGTAATTTTTGGATTTTTTTTTTATTTTTTAGTGAATCTTTTAAATAAATTTTCGTCATTGAAATTATTTTTTTTTTTCTCTTAAGCTTTTCTCTTTTTTTTTCTGTGAATTTGCATGATTTTTAAAAATTTTAATTTTAGAAAAATAATTAGCAAAGTAATGTTTGATTTGGGTGCCTATTAAAATTTAACAATTTTTTATATATATCTTTTCACAATTTCTATCTCAATTTTTCGGTATAAAATTTCTTTTTTACATAATTGTTTCACTACATTTTATGATTTCTACATAATTTTTTTAGGTGAATACCTAAGCTATCTTGCAATGCAAAGCAAGTATCTGAAAGCTATAAAAATTTTAATTTTGTGAATAGAATTAGTTTGAATATATTCGATTTAAAGAGTTTTTAATCAGAATTTTATTTTCTTATTTTTTGTTACAAAACATTTTAATCTATCGAGTAATATTTTGGTATTCAATAAAATATTTTATAAATTTTGTAATACAAAATCGAAAAGTTTCAATAAAATTTGATAAAATAGTTTAAAAATTTTACCAAATTCAAAAGAAACATATTATTTGGTGATAAAAATTTTCTTCTCTCTTTTACTTTTTAATATTCTTTCGGAAGAAAAAATTTTCTTCTCTCTTTTATTTTCCAATATATTTTTTTAATATAAGAGTTTTTTCATTTTTTGATTTTTTTTCTTATGTTAAAATAAAATATGTTTCTCTCTTTCCCCTCCCCCCTCAGTCTCTCACTATCATATCGAGATATAGATCTCTCTCTCCTTCTCTCTCTATCATATCTTGTAATATCCCATGATAATATATAAAATCTCCCTTACTTTTTTCTATTATATTTTGTAACATCTCATAATATTCTATAAAATCTCTCTCCTTTTTCTCTCTTTTTCCATTTTCTCTTTCTCTCCCTTTTATCTCTCTATCTCTCTATCATGTATAATCTATAAAATCTTTCCAAATAACTCTCTCTTCTAAACATTTATTATGTCTATGAATCATAACTCTCATTCTTACAACTCTTTCTTTATTCCTACATATTTCTATGATATCATATTCTATAAGATATTACAAAATCTTTTCAAAACTTTTATTAATTTTTTCTACTTATTAGAACTATAAAATTCTTATAGTTTTTCTTCATCTCTTTCTTCTGATTTTATTTCCTTCTTATAAGTTTTTGGTTAGGATGTGTGCCTTTTCTAAAACTCTTATTTAAATTCTTATAATCTCTTTTTCATTTTTGTTCCCACCAATACGAATAAATATAATTTTATTTTTTTCAACCAAACAAATATTGATATGTTTTTTTTACACAAATCTAACACTATTGTTGACTATAAAATATTCTGTTTTCCATATTGATGAAAACTTTTATTTTTTTCACTTTTTTTTTTCCAAAAAATAATAGTTTTTGATGGTTTTCCTTCCAATTAAACACACCCCTTAGGTGTTATGCTTTTAATAATTAGTTATTCTTCAAAAACTTTTATTTTTTTGATGGTTTTACTTCCAATTAAACACCGCCTTAGGTGTTATTTTTTAAGAATTAGTTATTCTTTTTCACATTCTTAATTATCATTATTTCTGCTTAATTATTTGACTAAAAGTATTACATATATATTAGAATAAATATTATGATTTTATATTCGAATATAAAAATTTATTTATTTTTTCATGACTACTCGCAGTGCAATGCGGCTGCTTCACTAGTATAAATTAATTGAGATTTCGGTAGCTTTGAAGGTGAGACATATGTAACGTAAGGTTAGGCGGTACCCATCTTCTCTTCCACACCTTTCTACATTACAAAAATGTTAGAATTAGAATTATTTTTCTTCTTTATTGAATATTACAATTTGTAACTTCTAAGGTGATCAGTATAGAATTCCTTTCCCGTTATTCTGCTATGAAATTGAATTTTGATTTTAAAGTAAATAAAATTTCGATTTTCATTCTACTAATTAATTTGAAATGGGACTAGCACAATCCCATTATGACTTAATCTGACTTTGAATTTCGTATTGGTCAATTTCAAAGTAAACCATTCAAAACTCTCTCTCACAAACTTCTCCTTCTCATCTCCCTTCCTCACTCTCCTCCCTCTGAACCAAAACTCTCCCTCAAAAATCCTAAATATCTGTTCCGAATTTCATTATTGTGTCTATTCCGATTATCATTCCGATAATGAACCAAATATTTTTGGATGATTCATTATTTCATTTTCTATTCCAACACAATCTAATTATATTTTTCATTCTCGTCGCAATCATGAGCCAAACATACCATTAATGTTAATGAATATCTTTTCTACCAAGTTGATCGCATGGTAGTTTTGTTTAGGACATGTTTGGTTGCTCAAAAGTAGTTGAAATGAAAAAAGTCATTTTTACAAAAGTGACTTCTACAAAAGTGATTTTTACAAAAGTGACCTTTTAGGTCGATTCTTTGGCTGGTTAAGTGAAACACGAAAAAATTACTGGGTTTATAATTTGAATCGTTAAACGTGTATATATAAAATGAAAATATGAACAAAATGAACTTATACTCGCAATTTATATTCTAAATTTAATATTAAAATTCAGAATTAAATTAAATTCTAAAGTTCAAACTTAAATTTGAGTTGGAATTTATATTAAAAACATTTCAGATATATAAAAGTAATTTACAATTTGAATTTTAAAGCTTAATATGAATTCATAACTGAAAATAATTCTAAAATAAAATTCAGCATAAAAATTCAGAACATTAATTCAAAATTTGAATTCGTAATTTTGAATTTGTAATTGTTGAATCATATTTTCAATTTACTCTTTGATCTTAAATTCTAAATTCAAAGAATTCACAATTTAAATGTAAAAATTTAGTTAAAATTAAATTTTGAGTTTAAATAATCATAGATTCAAACTTGAACGATTTGCAATTCATAATTTGAATTTTAAAATTCAAATTGAACTATGCATTATTCGAAATTAAATTGCAAATAGCCAACTTCAATTTGATTATTTGAATTTCAAATTAAAATATTAAATTTTACATTCAGATCATATCAATAATTGAATTTTTAGCTTTGGACACAATTTGAATTCAAAGTTCATGATGAAGTTTTAGCCCTAAAATAATTTTGATTAAAATTAAAATTTAAATTATAAAGTATATAAATTGAAATTTAAAATTAAATTTAAATGTAGCAATTTATATACTAGAATTCAATTTTAAACTAAAAATAAAAATTTAATAAATTGAATTAATATATAAATTCAAAAATTTGAATTAAAAAAATTTATGTGAAATTTGAATAACAAGATTAAAATTCAGTAATGTGAAATTAAATTAATAATTTTAATTAATTTAATGTGATATTCAACTTTAATATAAATATTAAATATAAAGTTAAAATCAATATCTAACTTTCTAACTAATTTTTTCATTTTTTGGGTGAGTTTGAAATTTTGAGTCAAAATTGAAATTGTGAGATTTAGTTATAATCGTTATTTTAAAATGACTTTTATATTAACTTTCAATGAACCAAAAATTCTATAAAACATCGTTTTTTTTAAAAAGTTCATTTTCGGTTACTTCACTTCGCCGAAATCAAACATGGTCCTTATCTAATAAGTTTTTGTTATTCCTTCATATTTTGTTGCTTTCTAATAGAATTCTCATTGGCAGTCTGACACATAATAAATTGGCTGAAAAAATTTACAGAAAACGCCTCCTGTCAAAACCCGCTTTTCATCTTCCCCCCCCCCCCCCCGCCCCGCCCCCGTCATTTAAAAACTTACATCTTGCCCATTGAAAATGAAAGTGGTGCATTTCCACCCTCCCGTTAGATTCCCATTATTAAAATATTTTTTATACGCAAAAATATCCCCGTACACCCTCTTTCCTGTGGCTTCGCCTTTCGGCTCGGGCCGCTCATCGCGCTTCACCGCGCGCCCTCGCTTCCGACGTGTCTCGCCCTCGGCACCGACATTCCCTTCACCTTCTCCTCCATCGCGCCTCGCCTTCGCCCTCGTATTGGCCCTTGCGCTACCTCTCCATCAACACCCACCTCATTTTCTCCCTACTGCCCGAAATCAAGGGGGCGGCGAGGGTGCACGGAGGAGAAGGCGTGAGTCAGGTGGGAGAAGAAAATGGAGAGAAATCGCGGCCGGATTGAGGGTGGGAATCGCGGCCATTCAACAGCAACTGAGAGATGAGGTGAAGAAATGATATTTGCGGAGGGGCAAAATGGTCATTTACACACCATACCCCCTATGAATATTTTTTTTATTTTACAAGGGCCAAAGTATAGGTTTTAAATGACAAGGGTGGCGAAAGGTGAAAGAAGAAGGGTTATTACAGGGAGGTTTGTCTTGTATTTAGCCAAATAATTAAAGGGGTAAAAACTTATAAAACTGTTTGGAATTTGGCTTATCAATTTTTTCAAAATTTGATTTTACCTTTCAATCTCATTTGATTTGTGTCGCTCATGATATTTTACTTCAAAATTGAACGTGTTGGTCTATTTTTACAAGTTTATTATTATACTTCATACGATATTTTGCAAGTATAATTAAATTAAAAAAGTAGTTAGTTAAATTATGAATAAAATTACGTACTGTTGACTAGTCAAATTAAAATTTTTGAAATGTAAGTAGGGTCAATTCAAAATGGTCGCTTAATTCAGATAAATTGGACGTATTTTTTATCATAAAATTAAATACATAATACTGTAGCAATAGGAAGAATGCTGCAAAGCGCCGCAGTATTGCCCTCGCTAACTTCAATGCACTTTCATGATTAATTAAAGATCTATTATTTGTTGTATAATGTACTAATAATAGAATGCGATACTAAACAAGCACGCATTTAAACATTTATTAATTGGAAAATTTTTGAGGTAGGTATTATGGTGTGATTTATTTTGTTATTTGGGTACTAAAATATACTAAGTAGTATAACATTCAAAAAGAGAAATTTCTACTTTTACACCCCAAAAAAAGGTACGTATTAGGTTCTGGGCACCTTCCATCCTAGGCTTCACAAAAAATTTTAAATAATTTTTTAGTAAAATAAAAAATACTGTGAGAAGCCTAGAAAAATAATGATCTTCGAATGGAGTAGGTGTAAGATGTATACCCAAATTATGTGTTTTAAATTTTACAATTTGTCAAATAACCCTATAAAAATTTTATTGGTCAAACAACTCTATTTTGTCCAACTTAGCAAGTCACGCAATAACTAAATAGCCATATTAAATATTCAACAAATCAAATATAATTCCAACAATATAAAAAATCCTAATAATATGCTTAATTATATAAGTCTAACAACTAAACAAAAATCTATATAATAATTCATATATACAATCCTACCAAATTCACAAAAATCCTCACAACTTGTACCAAAAAGGATAAAAAATCTGAAAACGGTGAATGATTTACCACTTTCTAAAGGCGGTGAACGATTCGCTATATTTCTCATTTTTGTTGGCAAAAGGAGGATTAATTAGTTGACAAAGTAAAATTTTAAAAAATTATTTGGCAAATTAAATACTTTTTATAGGATTATTAAAAAAAAAAAAAAAAGTCCTACGTGGGAAAACCCCTAACCCTGACCATGTAACAAACAAATTAGATTCAAAATTAAGCACCCATTTGATCGAGTTGTCCTTTCTGTCGACAGTTTCCTACCTACCTCCCCACTCAAACCTTAATCTCTCGTTTGATTGATCCTGTAGCTAGCTTAATAAAGACTTCTTAAATGACTTTAATTTTATGCATGCAATTGTATATATATATACATAATAATTTATTGGCATGCATATATATATGTTCCTCGTGTAATGACCGAAACGTGTGTTCTGCCAGAGTTAATTAATTTATAAGCTATATATAATCACTTGATTGGAGTAACATCTATATCTATACCTATATCTATACCTTCTATACCTTATTTATCTATACCTATACATTAATCCTCAAAAGAACATGCCACGTGGCTGTGTTTCCTTTATTTCTAGGCTTCACATTGCGAAACCAACCTTTCACCTTCCCTCCACCCATAACGGTTCACCCACCTTAATCCAACCCTTTGCCTTTCCTCCACCCATAACGTCTAATTAATGATCCACCCACCTTAACCCAATCCTTCGCCTTCTCTCCGCACATAACGTCTAATTAATGGTCCATCCATCTTAACCCTAATCTAAACAATAAATAGTAGAAACCCACGAAAAGCCCCTCTTCTCTATTTTCTCTTCCTTCTCCATGAGCTCCGAGGCCAAAATCGAGCACGTTCTGTGGACGGAATATGAGTTTGCATACTGTATCGCCGAGCTTGGCGCTGCTATCTTCATCAAATCGAGGTTTCCTTCAAATTTTAGAAGTTATTTTAAAAGATTTATATATTCTTTATGTTGTAGCGTTGAAATTTCTTAGGTAGTTTTATTCAGTTTTTTAAATTTCTTTTTATTTGCGTGGTATTCAAACTGATGTGTTTGTTGTGTTGAAGGTTTATTACTTCTTTTTTTTCTATTCTTTGTTCTTTATTTTTTTTTTTAAGTAAAATTCTATATTATATTTGCTGTATTAGGTTACGTTAGGTTATATATCGTTTTATCTCTTAAATATTTATTATATAACTTTTCATATGCTTATTTTTTTCTGCTTTCATGACACTTTTTATTAACTAATATAAAAATATTTTCAAAATTAGATTAATATATGATTTAAAAAGGTCTTCATTTTCTTGAATGGATGAGTATCATAGCTTATATAAAAAATGAAGGGATAAATATATAACTTATACAAAAAATTTTAACCTTTGGATTGTTTTGATTTGATTTATAAAATATTAATTTTTATTGAATTTTTTATCTAAATTCTCCCAAATAGTATGTCGCTTTTCGGCTTAATAAGTTGACATACTTATTATTTTTCTATGAGCATTTTGTTACTAATCGGCTTCAGCAAATTAATATACTTTTACAAGAAGCCAATATGTTTGGACTATTTTGATTTTTTAAATAATAGCAAATTTTTGATACATTAGTTAGATATTAAATTTATTTTAACGTAGTCTACCCCGCCCGCAAAGCGCGAGGTTACTAAACACTCTAGTATACATTATTTCCCATAATTTTTACCACGTGGCAAATCCTCCTTTAGCTGTTGGCTTTCCTCTTTCCAACTACCATCCTCCACCCAATATTTTATTCTTTGTAAACCTCCACCTTCTCAATAATGTATTTATATAGATCTGCTCTTCTATACCCTTATACATTCTTTTCCTAAATTTGTCACGTGTTCAAATCCTCCTTCACCGATGGCTTCCCTCTTTCCACTCCAATCTCCCACCAATATTTTATCTTTTAACCTCCACCTCCAATTAATATATTTATATACGTCTCATCTCAATGACTTCATCTTTCTAACTCCTCAAATCTCCAATTAATGTGTTTACATGATTCCCATCTGCCACCAATGCTTCATTTTCTTCGAACCCGCTACCTCTCAATTAATGTGTTATATAAAGTTTTCATCTTATCCAATGCTTATCTTCCTAACTTCCACCTCTCGATTGGCTTTTAAAAGAACAACATAAGTAAAATAAAATGTTTTCTTATACTTTTTTTTTTTCACTAGAATGAAGGATGTAAGAATCGGAATTCTGCTCTTCCGATAGTATCATGTCCGCCCACATGCGCTGGGTAAACTTCCAGCTATAACTTCATTCGTCTAAGGTGTCGAATTAATTTGCTGTACTTCTTGCCTTATTCACGAAGTATTTTCTTTAATTCCTGAATACATTGGTCGATAAGAATGAAAACCACTCTCGAGTCGGGTTACATACATGGAGTACTCGCGGTAATATAGCGAATTTCTCTTCTTCGAGCTCTTCATATAATATTATAATAATTATTATACA
>NC_033639.1:5490785-5517795 GCF_001540865.1 Ananas comosus | reverse complement strand
ATTGTGCATGACTCGATTGGGGATGATGTTGTTAATTAAAATCCCATGCAAACAATGTTGTTAACAAATTAAACCAAGTTTGATTTTAGCAATAAATTAATTTAATTAATCTTGTTAGTAATCACTGACTGAAATAGTGTTTGATCCAAGGGGCTATAGTAATCAAGGAGTAGATCCAATGGCTAAAACCTAATAGCACTATAGGGTGATACTTGTAAAAGTATTCAACTCAATTCTGGTTATATATATATATATATATATATATTATATATATATACATTTTTTTTTTGAGGAGAGAGAGAAAGGTATAATATATGCTACGGCTTCGTTCTTTTTTTTTTTTTTTTGAGAGAGAAATAAATTTAGTTAGAAAGATAAAGTAAATAGATTTCGAACTTCAGACATAGGGTACCAACCATCAAGTCTGTCTTTTTGTGGGCCGCTAGTGACGGTTGGTGCTTTCCTATAAATTGTTTGTACCGCTCTTGGGTTGTTTCCTATCAAATTGATATTTTTGATAATATCGATCCGCTCGGTTCCAAGAGGTTCTAGGGTCAATTCTGACATGCCTATTTATTTGTTTTCTCTTACCCTGTCTTTCTTGTTAATGCACCTGGCATAGCTAACCCGCCAATTTTTGCCATACAGGTGAGAGAGGATGTTAATTAAATCTCAGGGCGTTTGCTATCTAATCAATCTTTTTGGCTAACACCAATCACCCCTCAATTCAGAATTAATATTGCAACCAATCTAATTAAATGCATTATGTGAATTTCATGCTTGCTAGCTAGAGAATTCAAAGTTGTTGTACTTCTGCAAATGAGAATTTATTAAAGTTGCATCTGCATGATCCCCTGGAAGTGCAAAAACCAACTTGGAAATGAGCGGTACGACCTTGATCTTTTGTGGATCTTAAGTTGGATCTGATGCGAACTCGTTGAGCAAACTCAGTACATGATTTAAGTTGTTCGTTAAAACATTTTTATCTATCCCCTTAATTTCTTCCAAATAATTAATTTGTTTATGGATATTAAGTAATTATAGCTATAGGAGCAAACCAATTGGGTCAATGCACAGGATATATATATATATATATATATATATAGTAAAAGGTTCAACAAAAAGCATTATATATATATATGGCCGCAATTTTAGTCTAGGCATGCAAAGATGATCTTCATGTTCAACTAGCTAGCTAGTTTTTTAAAGGGGAAAGAATATTAACGTAACAGTGTTGGTTGATATATATCAACGAAGATACGCGCGGAGCAAGTGCAAGAACATGAAGCGACCAGAGTTGGTGAGGCCTAATTAAGCATTTAACTCTTAGGCCTCGTTTGATATTGTTAGTGGCTTTTTATTTATTTATTTATTTATTATTTTTATTCATGTTGGATAATCATAACCCGCCAATATGGACAAACCATATGGCAACAATTCATAAATTCCTAGAACGGATATAATTCCTACTCTCACCATGGTCGACTAACTCGTAATGCAATTCAATCAAATAGTTAAAAACCTTCTTATTCTTTCCAAAAGAAAGGGTTTAGTATTAAGTTTTTATTTTCTACCACCAAATAAAATCTTTAGGGGGGCATCTAGGGTCCAATAATACTGCGATTCTGATTTTAAAAAATAATTAATTTTTTTTAAAAAAAAACTAAAGGTCCGTAAAACAGGCACTAAAGTACAAGTTACAAATGGATACCAAAATAGGACCCCCCAAAATCAAATGTACGGATTTATGGGTGTTTGGAAGATTTGAAGCCAATATATATATATATATATATATATGCATAAAAGTAACAAAAGATTAGGTTGTGCCTAACTCCAGTAGTGTTCCTCCTCCTTAATTTTTCTATGCATTTCCTCCACACTTTTATGCATGCATGCAGATAAGATTCGAAATATAATTAATTTCGTTCCTAAAGCTACAGTTCTTAATTAATTAGTTGCATAAGTTAACCTTGAGAAGGATTAATTCTTCTCCCACTAATATTCCTAGCCATTTGCCCGGAGCCTTCTGATTAGTTATATATATACCCATGCATGTGGTGCAAAAACAGCACCAAAAGGATACTAGCTAGTACGAGTTTAGGGCGCGTTTGGATCGCACTATGAAAGATTACTTGGAGTAAAATGATATCCGAAAATCTTATTTCTATTCATCCTATTACTAGGAATATAGTATTTCGGTGTTTGGTTCGTACGGTCATATTATTTAGTCAATATTATTTAAGATTACGAAAAATATATAATTAATTAATTAATTTTTTTAATTAATTTTAAATAATACTATAAAAAAATTTCAACATCTTTTTAGAAAAAAGAGAGAGAGAATATAGATTAGAAAGAGAGAGAGCATAATTAAAGAAATAGAAAGAGAAATAGAGTCGAGATTAGAGAGAATGAGAGGGTTGAAATTTTAGAAAAAGAGAGGGAGAAATAGTTTAATTTAGAGAGAGAAAAAGAGTTGAAGTTTAGAGAGAAAAAGATAAGTTTAGAGAGAGATATGAGGTTAGAGTGTAAAGAAAAATAATACCAACTAGCCGGCGGGTAGGAAGAAAAAAAGAGATTAGACATATTATAATTACCCCAATCCATTAATATAAGGATACCCATCCTCCCTCAAAAGAATGAGATTAGTACTTTGGGATGCATCTCATTCCCAAGTAAATCTAATATTACCAACTAGATTACTTAGTACGTTTAGCCAAACACCGTCATATTTTTTTTATTCCTATTGGATTACTAGGAATCTTAGAAAGATAACACGAACCAAACGCACCCTTAATGTAATTCATTAAACACTCCTTAATTTGTACCGTTTTCGATCACGTGGAATATTAATTAATTAGTTTAGTAAAAGTTAATCTTCTTGAACTTAATTTTTATGCTCTTGCATTTTAATAGGATTCATTAATTAATGTGGGCAATCCTCTCCAATTAATGGCAACTAGACACGCCACATAAACCAAATGATGCTAATGTACGTAACAAATTAATTAAGGAATCAAGAATCTCACGACACAAAATATTGGGCCTTTCATGATTAAGATTCTACCTAAACATATTATAGTATTTTAAACACATGCAATGTGATTCCAGCAATCACGCATTAAACAGTTACTATTAAATATATATATATATATATATATATAGTATATTAATTTGTCCTCGTGATTTGCTTCTTCTAATTGGGTGTTCCAAATTATTTGTGCCAAGAGATATACTCAAAGCAGAGATATATTATTAATTGTGCCCAAAGGAGATCGATCGTAGCGTTGCATTTGGGAAAAGCCCTAATGCTAACCATTCTTTATTTTTTTCATTCTTTTTTCTTTTTTCCTTTTTTTCTTTTTTTTTACCTCTCCTTTAATTATAACACAAGTCACTTTTTAAAAGCACCAATTTGAACTGTCCTTTTTGACTGGTCCTACCTACCCACTCAAGTTTTAATCTTTTAATATTGATTGATCTTGTTGCCTAAGATTGGCAAAGCTAATTAATGTTGGAAAAGCTTAACTGTTCAAACATATATTTGCATGTTCCTCATGAAGCTAGCTAGAACACGGTATAGAGTAGGTCTTGTTCGATGATAGAGCTTGCGAATCGACGATCGGCTCTATTAGAGTTATTCTAACGTATTTGAGCTATCTAGAAAATAATTTTGATTTTTCGGTATCATTTTCCTAGCGATCGAAAGGGTTCAAAATCAACAATTTTTAATGGTTGATGTATACCGGCTGTAAGTTTAACGGTGTAGAAGTATTCAAATCAGATAAAATTTTGATAGAAAATTCTTTATACTATTTACAACAAGATCAATATGTTTGATCGAAAATTTTAATGCTATATCACCTCTTTTTATGAGATTTTTATTTTCAGCCGTTGATTTTGAACCATTTCGATCGTTAGATAAATGATATCGAAAAGTCACAAAATTTATTTTCTAGATACTTCAAATATGCTAGATCAAGTCTAATGAGCCGATCGTCGATTCGGAAGCTCTATCATCCAAAATGGCTTAGGAGCACGGAAGCCTCCGTGCTCCTAATAGCACACAAGACCTACTCTCTCTCTCTCTCTCTCTCTCTCTCTCTCTCTCTATATATATATATATAGAACTAGGCTACTATGCTATTAATAGCACGAAGTCATTGGTGCTACTAAGTTTTTGGCCATTGGATTAAGAGATGTGCAGTTAGGATGATGTGGATCCCCTAGGGTTGAGTGGATGGTTGGTTGAATAGTATGATCTAACGGGTGAAAATGATCAAAAGGGTAGGATCTAACGGCGGAAAACTTGGTAGCACCAAGTGCTTCGTGCTATATATAAAAGTGTATAGAAATTCCGACAATGACAGACGGAATCCAAAAAGGAATAAAAAAATATTCCTATATTTTTTAGGAACGGATACAAATGGATATGATCACTTAATTAAAAAAATTTCAAATAAGAGTGAATGATTATAATTAATCTGTTAAAAAGTAGCATTATTATCCATCTATAAAAGAATCCAAAAAGAAATAAAAGAATATTCCCTATATTTTTTAGGACCATGTATGATCACTTAATTAAAAAAATCTCAAATAAGAATGAACGGTTATGATTAATCTGTTAAAAATAGCATTCTTATCCATCTATAAATCCAATCTTACGAACGGTTGTGTCAATTAAAAATGAACGGTTCACTTAATTAAAATAATCTTAAATAAGAACGAACGGTTATGATTAATCTGTTAAAAAATAGCATTCTTATCCAAAAATTTTAATTATAGTGGATAAAAATTAAATTTTAAATTTTGAAATAAATATGAATTAAATTTTGATGCCTTTTGTTTAAAACACATATTTAAATTTTAGATCATCAGAAATAAAATATATATATATAAATATTTAATATATGTAAAAAAATATAAAATATTACAAATATTTTCTAATAAATATAACATATGAATTTATAAATTATAAATTTTTAAATAAATATAATGTGCAAATTTATATTGATTTAAAATAAATTAAAATAATTTTACGTGCATTTGCACTAAGCTAGTATATATAAAAGCGTATAGGAATTCCGACAATGACAGACGGAATCTAAAAAGGAATAAAATAATATTACCTACGAATGGTTATGATTAATCTGTAAAAAAAAATAATATTCCCTACGAATGGTTATGATTAATTTGTTAAAAATATCTCAAATCAATAAGAACGGTTATGATCAATCTATTAAATCTCTACTATATAAAAATCTATTCTCGACAAATGCTTATAATCAATTTGCTAAAAAAAAATCTCAAATAAGAACAGTTATGATCAATTTATTAAAAAATAGCATTCCTATTCATCTATAAATTCAATCCTACGAACGATTATAATCAATTTGTTAAAAAATTACCTCAAATAAAAACAAACTGTTATAAAAAAAAAGCATTCCTACTACTATTTACATTAAATTTGAGTTTAAATTCATAAATTATAAATTTAATTTTTGATATCAAATTAAATTAACAATTAATTTTTTTATAACAGTGGATCAATCTAAATTTTAAAATTTGAAAATAAAATAAATTAAATTTTATGCTTTTAGTTTAAAACACATATTTAAATTTAATTCATTAAAAATCAAAAAGTATATAAAAATGTTCGACTATATAAAAAAAAGAACACATAGATATGTAAATATTTTCTAATAAAATTAATATATTAATTTATAAAATTAGTTTTATTATAAAATTTTGAATTTATATAAGTGTACACATTTATATTTGATTTGAATATATTTATAATAATTAATTGTTACGTGCATTTGCACGTATTCATTTCAACTAGTAAACTTATATAGTATATATAAAAATATATAATATATATATTAATTATAATATTATATATATAATATATATATTAATATATATATAAATTGAGCTGAAATGCTACGGTAGCAAACATGCTCCGTTGCCACCCATTTGTTTTCGATGATGGAGCCCTGAAATCGACGATTGGTACCGTTGAACATGATCTATATCACTTGAAGTATTTAGAAATCAAATTTCAAATCTTTTCGACATCATTGACCTAATGATCAAAGGGTTTCAAAATTTGTAATTTAATGATCGATATGAGACGTTTTCTCATTTAACGGTATAAAGCTATTCAAATCAATTGAATTTTTGTTAGAAAAATCTTTAAACTATTTAGAACAAGATCTATACTCTCGATCTTGATTACAAAATTCTATCATCACTTTTTAGAGGATATTTATTTTCAGCAGTTCATTTTTACGCTCACTTGATGAACAAGAGAACAATATCGAAAAAGCATGAAATTTGATTTCTAGATACTTCAAGTGGTATAGATCATGTTCAACGGTGCCGATCGTTGATTTGAAGGCTCCATCATCGAAAATAAATGGGTGGCAACAGAGCCCGTTTGCTACCGATAGCATTCTAGCTCATCTCTCTTTCTCTCTCTCTTTCTCTTTCTCATATATAGAATTGAGCTAATATGCTTTTAAAAGTACCAAGTTACTCTCTCTCTCTCTCTCTCTCTCTCTCTCTCTCTCTATATATATATATATATAGAATTGAGCTCATATGCTTTTAAAAGTACCAAATTATTGGTACTTGTAGATTTTTGACTATTGGATTAAGAGATGTGTGGTTAAGATGATGTGGGACCCCTAGGGTTACGTGGTTGGTTGGTTGAATAGTATGATCTAACGGGTGAAAATGATTAAATGGTAGATCTAACGGTAAAAAATTTACAAGCACCAAGTGCTTGGTACTTTTATAAGCATATAGTCAGCTATATATATAAAGAGAGAGAGAGAGAGAGAGAGAGAGAGAGAGAGAGAGAGAGAGAGAGTGAGCTGGTATGCTTTTGGAAGCACGGAGCCTTTCGAGCTTCCAAGATGTTTTCGATGTTGGAACTTTTGAATCGACGATCGACTCCGTTAAACTTGATCTAGAGTATTTGAAGTACCTAAAAATTAAATTTGTGATTTTTCGATATCATTTGCCTAGTGATCGAAGGGGCTCAAAATCAATAATTTTAATGGTCGTGACGAGCCGTTTGCAAGTTTAATGGTGTAGAAATATCCAAATCACGTGAAATTTTGCTAAAAATTTCTTTATACTATATAAAACAAGATCAATATTTTTGATTTAAAATTTTAATGTCATATTATCATATTTTGTAAGATTTTTTTTTTCAGCTATTGATTTTGAGCTACTTCGATCACCAGGCAAATGATATCAAAAAATCGCAAAATTTATTTTCTAGATACTTCAAATACTCTAGATCAAGTCTAATGGAGCCGATCATCGATTCGAAAGTCCAAACATCGAAACAACTTGGAAGAATGGAGCGCTTCGTGCTTCCAAAAGTATATGCTGGTAAATATTTTGTAAAAAAAATAGTATGTATAATAATATATATATTCTAATGTTAGATAATATAGGATCCAGACTTTCGAAAAATTCATGTCTGTTTCATGAAATTTAAGATATGAAGTTAGATAGTAAAACTGCAATTTTCTTTTTTAAAATTTCAGATATCTATTTCAAAATGCATTGTAGTTCCGACAAAGGTCTACAAATTAAAATTTTATATCTTCTTTTCTTAATTAATTAGTTTAGGTTGAGCACATTTGTCATTCCTTAGGTGTCATAAGCTAGCACGCCGTAAAATCTTATGATTTTAATTATCTAACATACTAAATTTACCTTCACATATATGCAAATGCAAAAGCTTTGAGGTGGTTCCAAAAAATGCCAAAATTAATGTTTCAATCAATTGAATGGAGACCAAAATTTAGTGCCCATGCATGCAAAAGTTAAAATGATTGACTAGAGACTAGACCAATGAACTTTTATTTCATTCATGGTAATTTCATAGAAAGTTGCATAAAGTTGTGAACTATAAATATATAGGGACCTGAATTATTCAAGTCAAATTCAAAAAGAAGAAGACTAGGAATATTTGGAATGCATTTTGGATGGTTTTCACCATCCTAAATCTCTAAACCACCCCTTTTTTTTTTCTTTTTTTTTTTTATCACACATCAATTTAACAAATCTCCACCGTTCGATATACCCGATGAATTTCTTTGAAAGTGCTTAACATAAAGTTTCCCTCTCCACATATGCACGATAAGTTATAGCTTCACTTTGAAAAGAAAGAGAGAGAAGGACCGGTATGTCAGGATGAGAAAGTAATACCGAGAGAAAGAGAAAGAGCAGAGAACAGGGAACGAAAGAAAAGAGGAAAAGAAAGTAAGAGAGAATGAGAGAGAGAGAGAGAGAGAGAGAGAGAGAGAGAGAGAGAGAGAGAAGCTACTATATAGGAGGGGACCTCGAGGGTGTCCTCTGCTATATTTAAATAGGAGGGGATTTTGCACTTCGAAACTCGACAACTCGCGCATTCCTAACAAGCTTGTTAAGTGTGTGTGAGAGAGGGAATTGAAGCTAGCTAGTAGAGAGGCAAATTAGGAAGATTTATAACCATATTATATGGGGAATTGCTTCTCCTCCGGATCGAACAATTACCACGCCGATGCCGAGAGGGAGCCAAGGTATACTTCGAATAAAGTGCGACCGAGCGACGAGGACCGAGGGGGGTACGTCGGAGAGCACGACGTCGACCAGAAGGCCGCCAATTTCATAGAAAATTTCTATAAGAACCGCCACATGGAACTGGAGAAGCAAACTGTTTCGGTGTAGCTGGATTGTTCATTACTGCTTGTTCTTTGATGCTCGAGTTTGATGAACTTAAAGACTTGTAATCTTTCCTCAGCTTCTTGGTATTATATTTATTTATGTTTCTTTTTTTCTTCTGTTTTTGTTTTGTTTTCTCTTCTTTTATTGTAGATCATTAGGTTTAATAGGTACTCTCTCTCTCTCTCTTTCTCTCTCTCTCTCTCTCTCTCTCTATATATATATATATAATATATATATATGCTCCTTTGTTTTATTGTATATCTTGAGTTTGATGTAGTCGAAGACCTGCATAATCTTAATTTCCTTTGCCGAGTTTCCTATTTAAATTTTTTTTTTTTTTTTTATATTGTAGATCATGAGGTTTGATAGGTATTATATTTATGTCTAGTTTGTTTATAGACTCTGCATTTCTGTTGCTTATTTGGCTATTAGCAATTGTACGCACGGGAGAAATAAGAATGTATGAAACACTTGTAACACTTCAAATGTTATTTTACTGTAATCTTGTTTTGGAATTAGGCATCTTGGGGGTGAGTGTGAGATCAGAAATAAAGATATATATTCTTCCGTTGGTTCATGTTACCACCAGAGTTGATATTAATTGTCTGGCTGGGATACTATCGATATATATAACTACAACAAATAAGATTTGTTCCAGCAGTTTTTTAGCCAGCAATTAAACTAACTGCTGCTAAAACTATATTATACCAACATTTTTTATATTTTCTGTAACATTTAGTAAACCGCCGGTATAGTGATAATAATTTTTAATTATATAAATAATATTGGGCCTATTTTATTAGCTTATTTTATCAACTGGGCCAACAATTGGCTGTGAGCGGAACTTAGTTATAGGCAAGCTCAAAAAATAAAATAAAATAAAGAAAAAAAAAACAAAAATCAGGTTTGGACGAACTACACGTCTACACACGAACACAATTACACAAAACCCTTCCCCAACCCTGAAAGATTGAAAAAAAAAAAAGTCTAGTCCGATGCTCTACTCCATTCGCCATCGCCTCCACATGGCGTCGTCTTCTTCCTCCTCCTCCCCCGCACGAACCCTTCTCCCTGCAAATCCCTCTCCCTATCCTCCTCCGCCACCACCCCCAATCCCCTAGCCCTAACCTACCTCATCGACTCCTGCGGCTTGTCCCCCGAATCCGCCATTTCCGCATCCCAGAAGCTCCGCTTCAAGAGCACCGAGAACCCTAATGCCGTTCTCCGCCTCCTCCGCGACTACGGCTTCGGCGTGACCCACATCTCCAAGCTCATCTCCAGGTTCCCGGCCGTGCTTTCCAGCGACCCCCACAGCACCCTCCGGCGGAAGCTCGACGCTCTTCGGCGAGTCGCTGGCGCGCGTCGTCACCGCCCAACCCATGCTGCTGAAGCGGAGCCTGAAGAAGCACATCATCTTCTTTGGGATTTTATAGCGTGAGTTTCCCAATCACAGTATTTCACTTTTTTTCAATTATTTGGAGTTGATTCCTTGTGATTTGATTTTTATTAAGGCATTTTGTTGTTTAATTGCATATTGTAATTGTATAGTTTGATTCTGTTTTAGGTTTATTGTTTTGAGTTTTTTTTTTTTCTTTTTCTAAATATCCATTGCTTAATTATCAGACTACTCTTTATGCAACAATTAAAATCTTGATTACAAATGTGTCCCAAAAGCACGGCTGCTGTAAAATTCAGATTCATGAACATATTTATTATTAATTCCAAGGACCATTTTAAAATCCCAAAGAAGAAGGCAAGAATCGCGCAAATTTCGCACTTGCGCTGCCGCTGGTGTGTCTAAATTTGGCAGATGCTTATCCAATGAGACAAGAGTTTAAGAATTATGACTGGTTCAGAGTATGAATCTTGTGTCCAGGAGCGAAAACGGTAAGAAATTAAGTAGTTGTAAAGATTATAATTTAGTGATGGAAGATTCTCTCATCCTGATAAAAAAAATAGCATCAGATCAAAATTCATATCAATGAATCAGCATAATCTTACTCAAAACATTGATCGAATAGGAAAAATTGCACGCTATGAAAATGAAAGAAGAAAACTGATCAGTTTTATGTAAGCTGAAGTACCATAAGGAAATTAAAATCTCAAGTAAACTGGTGGTCTAATTCTTCACAGGAAGTTGGACCAAAACTACTTGACACGCCCTTTACCGGCATTCATCGAAAATTTTTCTACAATGCAGTTCCTGTAAGATTTATGATTGCAACTTCAACATCAGTTATTGCATATGTTTTAGTCTTTTGGTGATAATAATTTATGCGTACAACAATCCATTGGTTTGTAGGAATTAATGCTTTATTTGGGCCTATTCCAAAGGAACTCGGAAAGTTTCAGAATCTCTTATTACTGTAAGAGCACACTTCTTATTTTCTCTATTGCAAGTTTTGCAACCATGTTTCAAAGGTAAAGAACGGTTTGTAACCATGAGGTGTCTATTTCCTTCAGCATCGAGGAGTCGAATAATGCGCCTATGAGTGGGTCAAGTAGTTTTGGAAATATTAACAGAGACGATTCTGTAGATTACCAAGAGAACGGATCATCCCGTTGTTTGGAATCAGTACACTGTGCCTTTAATCCTAGTACAAATCCAAATTGTGGTAGCACTACAACAAAAATGTGTTTTAGTGGCGACTTTTTGGTGGTGACAGGCACTGTCGCCACCAATGTATTTAATATGGTGGCGACATTTATTTGTCGCCGCCGATTTATAGGAAATAGCGGCGACATACAAGAGTCGCCACCAATACGGATGATTTGGCTGCGACATATAAGTGTCGCCACTGATACGGGATGCTTTGGTGGCGACATATAAAAGTCGCCACCGATACGGGATGTTTTGACGGCGACATATAAGAGTCGCCACCGAAAAATGGAGTATTAGTGGCGATATTTGTCGCCACGATATCTCCTCCGCCACCTGCGGCTCCAGCAAGCCCCGCGCCTCGACCTGTGGTTTTCATCGGGAGCAAGGCACGCGCCTCCGCCGCTCGCACCTTACCTGCGCGTCGCCTCGTCGAGCCGTAGGTGACAGCTCATCTACATCTCCAATTTCATCTCCAGATCCGACCAATCCCAACTCCTCCACCACATAACCCTCCCTCCCTCTCCATGCCCTAATTTCCTAATCTATTTTCCCCTGTTTTTTGCAGGTAGTGCTTGGAATCCCTAATGTTTTATATATTAGTTCAGGGTATTTTGTTGCCACTAGTTCTGGAAACCCTAATGCCTTACTTTAGCCTTGTAGGAATTCAATGAGAATCAGTTTTACACTTTAATTATTTAGTTCTCGAGTTTTACAATTATAGTTCCAAGTTCCTAGACATGAATGCTTTAAATTAGTCAAGGTTCTCGAATTATGCCATGTATCTAAAGTTAACTTAAAGTTCTCTTTGTGCTGTTACTTCAGGTGCCTTCTTATCTATTTAAAAAATTTATCATATGCTGTTATTTTATTGTAACTTTTTTCTTTTTGGTTGTTGTTGGCAATCACTGTTCACTATTTTCTATTGTATCTTGCAACTGTTGTAACCCCCGAGGTTCCGGAAGAAATATCGAGCTTTAGCCAAATCGACTAAAGTATGCGAAGTAGATGGATGGACAAGTCCCAATTATCATTCCAACACTGTTGGAAGGGTTAAAAATAAGCCTTAAATTAGTTGGAAGGGTTTTGGCATTGAACGACGCGAAATAGGGCGGAAACGAAGTCAAAAATGACTTTCTGGATGTCTTGTACCGGTACAAGACCAATGGTTGTACCGGTACAACCAGCGAAGTTCAAGGCTTGGAGCTGCCAGGCCTTGTACCGGTACAAAGGACCTTGTACCGGTACAAGATCTGCGAAACCGAGAAAACGAGCTCTCGGGTTCGTGCTGTCTGCCAGGCCTTGTACCGGTACAAGAAACCGTGTACCGGTACAAGGAGCCCGAAGCAGCAGGTCTGCTTTGGAAAAATAGAAAATGGAGGGGGCTTTCGGGATTTTGTTACATTAGAGGGTTAACACACCCCTCTAAGCCATTTCCCCTCCCATTTCACTGCCTCTCTCTCCCTCTCTTACATCCCTCTCTCTCTCTAACCGTGCAAGGGAAAAGGAGAAAAGAAGAAAGAGAAGAGAAGGGAGAAAGGAAAAGAAGAAGAAGAANTGCTGTTTTGGGGGTACAGGTACACACGTGTGCGGCGCGGCGGCGCAAGGCGAGGACGTAGTTCTGCAGATAGCGTCCTACCCAGAGACTGAGATAGCAGTACCCGAGTTGGTGGTCTAGCTTGGGAGGTTTAAAGACAAGAACAAACTTTTGTTTAAGTTGTAGAAGAATCTGTAATAGTTATGGTTGTATTTGGAGGTTAATTGTAAAACAAAAATTATGTTGTAAAATGCATCTAAGTTAAATGCTGTAATAACTTAGTAGTTTATGTTTTCGATACTTCCTTATGCAATCTGTGAATGAATACTGTTCCTGGTTGGAACTCTCGTATTGTATTGATTGCGACGCCTAGAACGTAAAGGGAAAACTCTGTCCATTCGGCGGTCTGCCGGCGGCGCCGCGACCCGGCCAAATTGGCGGGTGGTCGCGGGTCGTGACAACTGTTTTTGGCTAGTTCTTTCAATGTGAATTGCAGCTTATTTGGTATGGTTGTTAACCTGACTAGATATAAGTGAGCTGCGTTATTTGACCATTTATATCTTGAAATTTTTCTATTTTCATTTGTTAAGTTTATTTTCTTACCGGTGATCATAATAATGTAACAACTAAACTGTAAGCTTGGCTTTTATTGCTGAATTTGGAGATGGATTTTTTATTTTCTTCTAGTGCATACGCCTTTTCACTTTATCTTAATTTTGGACATTTTGCAAAACATGCATTACATCATTTGCTGGCGGTAATGGGAGTACTATTGGTGGTAAGTTTGACTATTTGATCAAACTTTGTAATTCTACTTTCACCTGTTGTCAGCTTTTTTGAAGTATTTAGTTATTTGATTTGCTGTTCAGACAATACGAAGGGTTTTCTCATTCTCTTTTTTTTTTCCGACATTCTATTGCTGTTTCTTGAGGATTTTTGCAATCAACACATCGGCTTTGAAATGTTTGATTAAATTGTTACCAATCCTGTGTGAAATCATGAATGCAGTGAACATTTTCTTCTCCTGAGTTACCAATAGCATCATTCTATTGTTGTTTAATCCTCTTTTTCGAGGTTCTTGGGTTTTTTTTTGAGGTCCTTTTATCAATGGTCGAACAAAACTTTTGAGTTGGAAAATTTTGTGGCTCTTGTTAGGAAAGGTCGGAAGGTTGGAAGGGTTGCCCTGCCTTCCTTCCTTGAAGCCAGATCTCATGGTTTAGATCTCAGGCTTTTCTTTTCAATTGTTTCATTTTTTATTTTGTCCTGCTGTGGAAAGAAAACAAAGCTGCTACTTATTAAGGCTTCGTTTCATTTAGTTATATTGTCATTTTTCAAGAAACTTAAACTTTAGGCGATTGAATACACATGCTATTTGTTGATAGTATACAATCTAAACACCTACAGTTCTCTTTTTGGCAGCAAAGTTAAGGAATTTAGCTTCTTTTTCTTTTTCTTCTTTTTTTCTTTTTTGTTGTTTGAAGTTCCTGTTTAGCATTTGGCTAGGGCACAGTATAAACTAATTAAACAATAAGAAGGAAAATTAAACATCCATGAATGCATTGAATCATATTAGAATTTCAAGTTCTGAACTCTTCTGGCTAAAAAAAAAGAGTTGAAGTCATACCAAGAACAGACCTACTTATTTAGCTTAATTAGTTAACTTTGCATGAAGGAACTTATTTGAGGCATATAATTCAACTAAAAAGTACACTACATGCTTAATGAAATAATCTAATTTGTTGAGAAAAGATAATATAGAGGATTTCTTGGTGAGACATGCATGGTGGTTGCATATATGATGTCCAATTAAGGAATTACAAATGCTATTAATGCATATAGGTTGGCTAATGAACAAGTAGCGACTCAACAAGGATTAATTTAGAGTTCGTAGATTGTTGGTTCTACGCATTAAGATTCTGGAAGGTCTCCCCACCGGCTTCATTTTTTTTCCCCTTTCTATTGGCCTCAATAATTGTAATATTATTAGCATAGGCATAGGGGGATATTGGTGAAGGTGAAGTCATAATAGATGAGTGGAAGTTCTTTGTTTTTTCTTTTTTAGGGAAAGAACATTAATTAGTAGTTGGTTAAGGCAAACTAATAAATCAAAGTTACTTACTAACTGTTACTTCTTTTGTTGTGAATTTTACCTATCGCTCTTCAACTCTCACTATACTACAGCATAAGACACTTATAAGAAGCTCTGCTAGGGATGCATTTTTAGGAATCTTAGCATGAAAATTCTAACCCAATATGAAAAGGAAATTTTTTAGAAAGGAACCCTTCAGATACATTAGAGGGCTCGTAAACTATTACATGTTTCATTTAATTATTGCGGCTCCATATTATTGCACTCTACTGTCCACTATAGGACACTGCTTGCCATAATCCATTGCCTGAAGTGTTGTGTGGGGACCAACAAATTAAATTCCTAAACTATAGGCCGCTGAGATTATAGGCAGGTATAGTAGTACTAGTTCGTGCAAGTTTTGTTTGATGTTGCTCCCTCAAACCCACTCAATTATCATTTCCTTTATTTTGCTATTTGTGGTGCCTATGTATGTACAATTCTTTGTCCTGTTTTGGTTCTGGTTGCATTTAGGATTTGATTCTTATTCAAACCTGAAACTATATATGCTATGAACTATATATTCCAGAACAATGACAATAGGAGCACAAAAACTTGAAGAAACAAACTTTTTCGGGAAAGGTGGGAGGTATGCTTTCATCAGTAATTTTGCACACTTTCATTGACAATGATGGTAGAAGCAATTTTTTAGTAATGTTCCTCTAAGTAGGGGAAGGTGTGAAAAATGTTGGCTTGGAAAAGAAAATTGATAAAGAGCGATTTATTTGGTTCCTAGAATTGTTGGATATGAATACATTGAGTAGTTTTAAATATCTGTATCTTATATATGTAGTCGATCATCTATTATGTAAAAGAAATGGTGATTTTACTTAGATGTCGCTCTTCCTAATGTGATTGGTGGTGACACTGTAGATGTAGTCGATCCAATGGTAAGCATACTGTCTACATCCTGGTAAACTTATTTTTTTGTTGTTGCCTTTTGGAATTATAGTTTGGAATTCTTTTGGCAGCGGCTACAATCACAAATCCTAATTCTTTATCTCGATTGTGGAGATTCCTAAAGCCCTAGAAATTGTTTTAGGATGTTGAAATCCATATAAAAAGCTAGAATTATATGTTATATGTCGTTGTTTTCTTTGATAGTATTGCAAAAGCATTTCTTGTCTTAGTAATGCTTATCTTGACCAAATTTTGCCACCGATCAAAAAAAGGTTTCTGCATATATTAGAAGGTGAAATTGGTCTTTATATTATGCGTGGGGGAAAGCATATGGATGCTGTATCGCCTTCTTCTCACTGTTGTCGTTTAGTATTTGAGTATAGTTTTCTTTGGATAGAAATGTATGAAGTTTTGATGTATTTGTTTTGACTGTTACTGGCTGTTAGCACTAATGAATTTTGCCATGCTGTTTATGTTGCGGATTATGGTACATCATTTTTGAGTAAGCAATATTTGCCAAAAGCGAGCATTATATATATATATATTCTCTGTTAGATATTTAAGCTTCTTTTCCTTAGAAGATGACATTAATATCTCTAGGCAATCTCCTAGTTGGGATAAGCTTCGATTTTTTGCTATATATAATTTATGATGGATTTCCTGTTAGAATGAGCTTCTACAACTTATATGTTTGAATTTCTTTTTGTTTCAGATTGAAGCCACAAGTAGGATTTGCTGTTCTACATTTCAAGAATGCTCCGCTGGAGCTTTTCAATCTCCATTTCTTAACTTTCCTACTTGATGTTCAGCATTTCAAGAAAGTTCAACGGGAGCTTTTCACTCTCTATTTTCTTAGTTTTCTAACATTTTGAGTTCAGATAAATTTTCTTTTGCATTGATTTCTATTAAAGTATAAAAAATTATTTCGTTGCATTTTGTTATTGCTATAGATCATGATTGTGCCATCTTGTAGTTTTGTTACAAACATTTTAACTATTTTGTTATAGACTTCTCTATTGCAATTTAGTAATATGACTCTTTTTTTTGGATAATACAAATTGTTAGTTTTACAGCAAATATCAAATAGAAAAGCTCTATTGTAATTTGTTGATATTAGCTTTTTTTTTTTTTCTTATTAGTTTTAGATTACCAACGGTTTAAAACTGTCGGCACATCTGCTTTATGCCAGTGGTTTTTTTGTTGAAGTACCGACGGTTTAAAAAATGTTGCTAGAGATTATCTTCTCCAATGGTTAATAAAAGTGCTGGGAAAGGGTAATACCAGTAAGGATATAGTAATGGTCACTTACACTTTTACCAGCACTTTTAGAACCGCTGGAGCAAATATTACCAGCGGTTTTTGTAATCTTTTCCAACAGTTTTGGCTACTGGTGTACACCTATATTGTTGTAGTTAGGCTCGAAATTAATTTCAAGCCAAGCTTGAGCTGAGGTAAGCTCGCTCGAGCTCGGCTCGTTTTCACCCCTAGTTCGAGCTCGTTTTCACCCCTAGTTATGTACGACAAAAATTTAGAAAAAATTTAAAAATTTAGTAAGTTACCTCCCTAATCAAACCTAAATTGTGATGACAAAAGAATATATATAAATTCTTCCACTATACAAGATCAAATGAAAAAAGCTTATAATATTAATGGTAGTAATACTATACCACAAAGAAAGCAACACTAAAGCAAATATAAACCAAACAAAAAATCAAACACCAAACTTTACATGAAAAAACATAGAAAGGAATAAACTACGAGACCACCTCCAAACAACGCTATTTTATGAAATAAGAAGAGCATAATTTCTCTCTCACTAGTTTCTCTATGATCACTATTAGAGACATGAATTACAAGAATCATTATAACTTCAAATAAAGAGAAATATTCGAAAGATTTCACCACCAATATCCCTTGCAAACCACCTCCTAAGAAAACCTTCTGGCGAGATAATCAGGCTTCTTCGATTTACCCATGAAGACGGGTTCAAAAGCTTCTCTAGCAAGCCCACAATGGTGGCCTTGAATAGCTTCTTCTACTCTATCTTTCTCTCATCTTTCTCTTGCAAGAAAAAATAGAGAATCCTTTTTTCTATCCCTCATCCCTAAGCCCTAGCCTTTTAGAGGTTGTTGCGAGCCGAATCCATCAACCGCTGATCCGGACAAAGATCTTCCTTTATAGAGCGTGCGAGGAGATGGAACGGCTACAAATAATGACCCTCGAAGTTTGCGCCCTTCGTCAGATCAAGCGATTCGGATGATGAGAGATTGGACCAATCGGATTCGTTTCAATACAATAAATCCAGTTTAGCTGAATCAGTCGAGTGTACCAATTGCACAAGGATATTTGGTTCGATTGAAGAGCCGAATGAGGCTTATATTGCTGATATTCGGAAAAAGGTTTACAAGACTGAACAAAATAAAAAATCTACTCTACCCACTACTCCTAGAAAAAACAGTAGATGCAGGAGAATGAAAAGATTATAAGTACACTACTCCTAGAAAGTAAGAAAATATGTGGAATTGAAAGTGGTCTTCTTGTTCACAGGGGAAAAAGACCTCTCTTCTAGGCGTTATTTGTTTATTTATATTTCGTCTATTGTTATTTAGTTATCTACATGATCAGCCACTTCTCTGCTTTCGTGGGCCACTACAGGCCGATCCAACCGCATGAAACTATCTGCGGTTTGCTGTGATTCGTCCTTTGTTCCTGGTGCACTAGATACCTGATATCCTTAGCTTTTGCAGCTCCTGGTTGTGTTGTGCACCGATTCACCACGTGGCGTGATTTTCTTCGCGCCAACAATTGTTCCCTCGGCAGCTCTCAAACAGGCGGTTCAGTAACTGGCGTAATCCTCCCTAAAGGCACGAATTTCGAAATCATCATTTCGAATTGCCTTGTACCGTCTCTTTTCTCAACCATCCTTTCACTTTTGACGGTCACGATCTCCACATTCTTTTTGTCTCTTCTGAGGCATTAATTAGGTCATTTATTGCCGCCGTCTTTTCACCATTACGGCCATTTTTTCGAAATTCCATCCGACGGCTCTCCTTTTCTTCCCTCTTTCTTTTGCCTTTCATGCTTCATTGTTTTCTTCTTCCTTACGCTTCATTTCTTCTTTATCCTCGTCTGGGATTTTATTTCACTACTTCTTCTCTCCATCTTCTTCTCTTTCTTTTTTTAGTTTAGCTAATGGCTTCGCTTACTCCTTTTCTTTCATCTTCTTCCTTTGATTATACTCTTCTTTGCCAATTCGTCGAAACAGATCCTTTTTTATTTATATTAGGACCTTCATTCATAGATGATCCTATTTTTGAAGATTTTTCTTTTTCGACCGAGGGCCTTCCCTGATGGCTGATGCCATCTATCTATTTTCTTGGTATGTTTCGACGACTTCAAAATTGTCTGGAAAGAGTCTTCGGACTTGGCCGACTGCTTCGGACGCCAATCTTGCCTGGTTAGATTGTGTCGAGGCATCCTATGTCGATTTCTTGCGCGAGGTCAGGATTTATTAAGCCATTCCATTATCCAAAGCACCTCCTATAGCCGACAACCTTCTTCTGGTTGCTGCTCTCTGTTTTTGCTTCCCTGTTTCCAACACCTTCCTTTTTTGAGGGAGACCTTTCACTTCCACTCCCTTGATGTGGCGGCGATCGTTGGTCTACGCCCTCACGGCATTACTCTTTCGATGGCCTATAATCCTGATGGCGTAAACGATTTTGAGGCCCATCTTGATCTGAAAGCCAACTTGGCCTATACCAAATTCATCCGCCGTTTTGCAGGCCAGTCTCCTGCTCCGGTTACAAGGAAGGAACACACAGCTTTCCTCTTTTACTAGTTATGTTACAACCTCTTCCGTACTCGTTAGCAGAAGATCAATCGAGATTTCGTTCCGATCGCCATTGCCTTGGCCAATGGCGAGAAATTAGCATTAGGTACCTATTTCCTCTCCTTTGTTTATAGAGAGATTTTTGAATCCATCAAACCATTACCATCGGGTGATGTGGTTATTAGTTCTGGGTGCGGTGTCTTATGATTTCTACAAATGTGTTTGCAGATCTATTTTTCTTATTTGTGCCGAACTCTTTTAGATTTGGATTCGGCTCCTAATTTTGACACTTATGGTCTGGCTCTCGATTGTCCCGAGCCTTGACCCTAGGTCAACCACTTAATTTTTCCTACTATTTTAGGGTGTATTATGAAGGAGCCACCGTCTCCACATTAACTGGTCTTCATTAGAGAACACGTCACTGGTCCGTCCTGGCTTCTCACTCGATTCGAAGCCATTCAAGATCAGCTAGCCTCCTCTCGCGCCAGCGAGTAACCCGACGTATGGTTCTCTTTTTTGGTTGCCAGAGATTTGCATATCGGCTTGAAGAATCGTTCCAAATTAACGCCAAGTATAGAGGTGTATTCCCCTCACTATATAGCACGTCAGTTTGGATTCGTCCAGGCCCTTCCAGCTCCAGCCAAATTCTTTACGGCCAATACTGCCTGTTGTCGTCCTCCTACAAAGAGTGCAGCCGAGGCCGATCATATTTCAGCTTTGGAAAATTGTCTTCGACAGTTTTTTAAACTTTTGAGCTTTCGGCCAAACCACGCAAGGGTGTTGGACTTTCGCTTCACCAGAGCCTGGGAAGCCTTTTGTCAACAACATTTTCTTCCCCTTATGATCCCTATCTTTAGCAAAATCTTTCATACAGATGGTATGCTGTCTTTCAAATAATACGATTTTATCCTCATCTCCTTCTTTCCTTAATTCATTCCAACTTGATTTGGTTCTTCAGGTAAGGGTCCTTTACCCATTCCCCCAGAAGATGTGTCGGGAGAAAATTTAGATGAAGACCTTGAGAATTCGTCTCATCCGCCAACGTTAAATCTCATCTCCCGGTATAGTTTCTTTTCTTGAGGAATTTCTTTGGGTAAAATATCTTTTTCCAACCGGCCCTTACTTCTGCCTAATCGGCCCTACGTTCTGACAAGCGGGCGATATATTCTGATCAATCGCCTCAACCGCCGCAATAGAAGCGGCATAAGACCGTTGCTATTAAGATCCGTCCCATTCCTCCTTCTATGCCAACCGAAGAGTTTCCGACAAAAATTTCATCGATTGATACTACAACCGAGGGGGTGAACCCTGTTCAATCGACCCCTGTCAACCCACTCTCTACCGCGGTAACCCCTCAGCCTATTTCGATTGAATTTTCTTTTTCTCACTCTTCAGCCGGATCACCACCGTTGTCCCCTTCGATCAAACAACCTCCGTCAAGAAAAACTTCTCGTACTCGCTTTTCTTCATCCTTAGGGCAAGTGATGTCTGCTATAGGGTGGCAAGCTCGCCGAGAAGCCCGCGTAGATAAAAAGCAAGAAGCAGAGAAGAAGTGGGTGGAGGCAGAGAAAAGAGTTGAAGGGGAACATAAAAAAGAAGCTGAAGAGAAGAAAAAAAAGGGTAGCCAAGAAGAGGGAGGAGGAAAAAGATATCAGGAAGAAGAAAGGAGGAAGAGAAGGGAGGAAGACAAAGAAAGGAAGAAAAACAAAAGGTTGAAAAAGAGAAAGAAGAGCAAGAAAGGGATCAAGGGGGAGAGGCGAACATAGACTGTCCTGCTGATATTCAAGTCGAGGCTTCTGCGTCAGCTTCTTTGCCGATATCTGAACTAGCAGATCTATTGGCCATTTCTTTTCAAGATTTAGCCGCTTTAAGCTTAAAATCCAATGACGAAGAAGACCCCTCTACCAACACTTTGACTGAGACCTAGTAGAAATTGGATGAATGTTTAAGACTGTATAGCAGTGGTCTTCCTAGTTTGGCTCGAAATATAGAACAATTTGATCGGCTTCTTGATCTCATCGACCAGCCGAATCCTTCAACTGCAAACCCGATCAAAGATCCTCCTTCGTATAGCGTGCAAGGAGATGGAACGGCTACGAATAATGACTCTTGAAGTTTGTGCCCTTCGTCAAATCGAGAGATTCGGTTGATGAGGGATCAGACTAACCGGGTTCATTTCAATACAATAAATCCAATTCGGCTGAATCAGCCGAGTGTGCGGACTGCACAAGGATTTCTGGTTCGGCTGAAGAGCTGAATGTGGCTTATATTGCTGATATTCAAAAAGACGTTTACAAGACTGGACAAAAGAAAAATCTACTCTCCCTACTACTCCTAGAAAAGATAGTAGATGCGGGAGAATGAAAAGATCAAATCCTAAGGCAAAGGGTCGACAAGCTCAATGCCACTATTCCTAAACAACTTGGAGCCGGGCCTTCTTTTCGCACTATTATGGATAGTAAAATAATGGGAAAAATAGGATTCAAGTGTCAACTGCTCCTATCGGAAATAGGATTGACTACGGATTCAAGCCATAGCACATGGTTTCATAAAATCCGTACAATTTTCCCGATCTAAATCGAGCAGGTTTTACATTAAGAAGATTTTGTTCAGCATGTACACTACTTCTAGAAAGCAAAAAAAAATGCGTGGAATTGAAAATGGTCTTTTTGTTCGCAGGAGAAAAAGACCCCTCTTCTAAGCGTTACTTGTTTATTTATATTCTGCCTATTGTTATTCAGTTATCTACATGATCGGCCACTTCCCTAGTTTCGTGGGCCACAGGCCGATCCCAACCGCATGAAACCATCTGCGGTTTGCTATGATTCCTCCTTGTTCCCGGTGCACTAGATACCCGATATTCTTGGCTTTTGCAACTCCTGGTTATGTTGTGCACCGGTTCACCATGTGGCACGATTTTATTGGTGCCAACAGAGGTATCAATATATATAATAAAAGGGTGACTTTACTGTGGCCACGCGTCGGCCTCTCAGCGCCCCTCTCCTTCTCAGTTCTCTTCGATCCGGAGGGGAACCGGCGGGCGCGGGAGTCGGGTGCGGGTCACGCCATGCACATGGCAGGGCCCCTGCGGCTCTCTCTCTCTCTCTCTCTTTCTAGCGCGTGCGGGGGGCGCGCGTCGTGGGCACCCCCCCGGTTCTCTCTTTCTCTATCTCCCTCTCTCTCCCTTTCTCTTTCTCTTTCTCTCTCTCTCCATCTATCTCTTTCTCTCTCTGTCTCTCTCTCTCTCTAGCGCGCGTGCGCGGGGGGCACGGGTCGCGCGCGCCCCCCACCGGTTCTTTCTTTCTTTCTCTCTCTCCCCATCTCTCTATTTCTCTCTCTCTAAACCTCCTTAGATCTCCATTTTTCACTCCTCAGCTTCCTTTTTTTTGTGTGTAGCAGCGACAATACTCTTTCTCTCTCTCCCTGTAACATACCGAACTTCTACAACTTTGAAGTTACGGTGTACATTTGGTTGGAAAGCCATTTGAATGGTCCCAGTGAAATTCGGTGAAGTTCTGGAGCAATTGGGCATTTCGGTGCGCATAGGTGCGAAAACTGGACCCGAAAGGCTATATTGGACCATGAGCTAAATCCAGCATTAGCGTGGATGAAAAGATGATGAAAATATGTTCGAAAACATGTTTGGAGAGTCTCGGTTCGATTTGAAAAGAATCGGAGGTCAAACGAGCGAAAACGGACGAAGCTGAAATTTGGCTAAGTCTGGGCTAGAGGTCCCTCTGGGACCAAGGACCGGTCCCAGGCTGGGAGAGACCGGTCCCCGAAGCCCGAAAATGCCCAGTTTGGGCTGTTGTGAGAGAAGCATTGTTGAGGAGCTTAAGTGCAAAATGGCCCTTATGAGAGTGTATAGAGAGGATCCTTTCTCTCTTTCCCTCATTTCTCTCACTCCCTCACACTCTAAAGCGCTAAACACACACACACTCTCTCTCTCTAGACGAAAGAAAAGAAGAAGAAGAAGAGAAGGAAAGGGAGGAAGAAGATGAAGGAGAAGAGGCCAAGAAGATGGAGCTTCATCTTCATCTCCTTTCTTGAGCCATTGGAGCAAGTTTAGAGAGGTAAGCATCGTGCTCTCTAATGGTAGATCCTTGTAGATGGGTTTTTAATCCCTAAAATTGGATTTAGAGGAACCCTAGCATGCCATTTAGATAGTTTTCCCCCATTTCATAGATCGATTTGGTGGATTTGGCTATAATATCACCTAGGGCTCTAAAATAGGGTTTTGGTATATATGAGGGTTTGATCTCATTTGACCCTCTGTAAACCTAATTGCTAGGTCTACGAACGCGCTGGCGAAGTCGGTTTGGCAATTCGTCAAGCCGTTAAAAAGATATTGAAGAAACTGACGATTTAGCTTCGTTTTCGCCTGGAGGGCCGAAGCGACGTCGTAAGGTCATGAAAATGGACTGGTGGCACCGTGACACATAACCGCAGAGCTATAATTTCGGGGCTGCGAAGTGGAGCACGGTTGTGGCGCAGTTGCAATATTGGGCCGTGCCGGATACAGGTGCCGCGATAGGCCGATTGCAAGTGTCGACAAGCAATCGGAACGCGATACAGGTGGGTTGTGTTTACCGAAGCGACTAGGTCGCCTGTATGTCTAAGAATGAGTATTATTATTGATGCATGCAATGATAGCTAATGATAGAATGTATAAATGCATGAAAAGAGTACTATGTGGGCTACCAAATAATGCATATGGTCATAATGTAAGAATGCTAAGTAATGCGTAATGACATAGTGCGAATAGTGTTAAGTGGAAAGCATAAAATAAATGACATATGTTAGTCATGTTGCCTGTGTAGAAATGCTAATGTAAGAATGCATGTAGATATGAAATAAGAATGCTAAAGGAAATATATGACAAGCATATTGTGGAGATCTTAATGTAAAGATGTTAGTATATGACATGTGCATGTGGACATATATATATACACATAGATCGAGTGGCATTGAACCTAGTATCATGAACCTAAGAAAGATTGAGTGGCATCGAACCTAGTGTTAATAAATATAGGTTGAACAAGAATGACAATGGACCTAGCGTCGAGGACATAGGTTGAACAAGAGTGATAATGAACCTAGTGTTAATGAACATAGGTTAATGAGAAAGGCATTAATCCTAATGTTAGAGAACATAATATAACACACTGGACCTTTGCAAATTGCGAGGTTCGAGTGTTTGGACTGTGTCCTGAGCTTTTCCAGACTTTCTGGTGGGTCGTAGACAGTGTTCCGACCTATGGTTCGAATCCCGAGAATTGTGGTTTAAAGCCTTGCACCAAAACCCGAAAAATCGGATTTTCGGTTAGCTCTCGGGTAGCCTTCAGAGAGCTGTGTACCGGTACGGGGTGATGGCTGTACCGGTACAGCCATCAACTTTAGCAGCTTCTCAGCCAACCCGAGGCTCGGGTTTGGCTATTTCGTGGGATGTGTACCGGTACGTGGGCCCGTGTACCGGTACGCAGAGACAGTTTTTGAGCAGTTTGAACTGCAGGGGGTTTTTCGCAATTATGGATTTCTATATACCACCCCACGCCCCTAGGGCTTCCTCCTGAGCTTGCCACAGCAGGAATAGAGGTAGGGGAGCCCTTCTTGATTTTTCTTTTGATTTCCTTGGTTTTTGGTGGGATTTTAAGAGATTAAACTTCACTTTTTGCTCTTTGATGCAATTCCTCCATTGTTGAAGCTTGGAGCTTGGATTTGGAGCTTTGTTGAGAAGAGATCTTTGGACTTGGAGGATTTAGAGCCTAGATTGAAGCTTCTAAGAGGTAAGCAACTTGTCCTCTCCCTGTAGATTCGAGTTTTATTGTCGGATTTGAGATGAAACCCTAGAATGGAGATTTAGGGCTTATTTTGGGCATTTTGAATTTAGGGCTTTTGGAGCTAAATTAGTTGGATTAGAATCTTTCTTTGGGTTGGATTGGAAGGATTCTAGCTCTCTTTAGGAGTTTGACGGAGATTTTCTACACTTTAGGTGAGTTTTAGCCTTTTTGCCTTGTTTGTTAATGTTTGATCTAATGGTTGATCGTAATGCCCATATATCTCTTCGCTCAATACTTTTAGGGTATTTTGAGACTCGTGGACAACTCCGTTCGGCGAATCGAAGGAGTACGCGACGGTTCGTTCGGTTTGACCTAGCCACACAATGAGAAAATCTCATTTGTGAAGATTTGAGTATCGTTAATTGAAAAAGCATGCATATTCATGTTAGATATATTTATTATGAATTTTAGAATGCTTAACATGCATACGTTATGTATAGTAAATTTTTGGACCTCTATGTGGTAGGGTGCATGCATGTGGGATGTAGCATTCTAGTGGAAACTTAGAACCATGATTTCTATTATGAAAATGAACATTGCTTTCTTGCATTTAACCTTTATGCCTAATTGTGACATTAGGGACTTTGGAAGCCTAGAGAGGCTTGGTGACTTAGGCTATTTGAGATTTTGGGCCAATGTCATAAAGAGGCATTGGGCCCCGGGCTATAATGAATATTGGTATTAACGTCATATTTGGAACATAGAACATGAATTGAGCTTGATTAGATGTGATGCTTAAGTGTCATAAAGAGGCACTAAGCAAGTGAGTGTTGAGATATCACATTGTGACATAGAGCTAGACTGTTGGGTTACTAGTAGCTATTGCCATGTTTGAGACATGAGAGTTGGACACTTGAGCATTTGACTACGCTTGCTTGCCATTTGTGCTCATTCGCACATGCTTGTGAGGGTCGCTCCCTATAAGCCGGCACTCCGGAGTTAGCCTACGCGACTTATGTTCGCTCGTGTGGTATTGAGATGCCTACGAGGTCGAGTGGGACAGACACATTCCAAGAGTAGGAATGTCGGACTACCACAGGCACTTAGGCGGCACAAGCTGCACTACCTTGGGTAGGTCCTTAATTGGAAATGAAAATCGACATGGTGTTGTGTGTGTTATAATCACTACTAGATGGAGAGTAGTAGTTGGATTACTTGGACTTGCTTCTAGCATAGTTTTGGACACTTGAGTATGCATACATACATGTAGTATGCTAGGAGATGTTGCTTATTGCATCCATATATACATTGTTGCCATATTAAAGCATGATCTTTATAACTTCATAAACTAGACCGTGACATTTACCTGTGGCCATGTTGGGACATATTACTTATGCATTGAACATTCTTCATTATGAAAGAGTAAATGTAAAACATTGACATCGTAATGTTTATGGTATAGTAAGCTTAGTAAACATGCATACTTTCATACCGCAGTTATCATTATTAT
>NC_033639.1:5487115-5488759 GCF_001540865.1 Ananas comosus | reverse complement strand
CTGTATTTGTGGCGGATCTGGCATACCCTCGGGTCAGGTTTTCAAAAAAAAAAATTTTCAGACGCTTTTCCGCTATGCTTTAAACTAAATAGGGACCCCGGGGCGTGACAAGCTGCTGCTCCGGCAGGGCAAGCCCAAGGACGAGAGCCTTAATCTCTTCTCCGCGATCCGGCGGAGCGAATCGCCGACGATCTCCTCCCCCGCCGTCGCCGGTAATCGAAAATAAATTTCCCCCTCCCCATTGATTTCTTTTTTTTTTTTGTTTTTAGGGATTTTTATTTTTATTTTTATTTTTTTAATTTTATAGATGAGTGAGTGTTGGGAAGAAGCAGTGAAGTGGAGTATGATGATCTGTTCTATGTAGACGTTTGAAAGAGTTACTACGACTGGTAATCAATAAACCACTTTAATTTCCTTTTTTTCCCTTTTTTATTCTTAATGTTACATTTTCTCTCTTTGTTTTTTGGTTTAAAAATTAGCTACACTGTGAAGATTTTAGATTAACATCAGTTTTGGTTATATTTCAATATCAAATCAATTTTGAACCAAGTTGTGCTCTGTTCCGTATAGAATGAAATGGATGAACCAAAGAGGGGTAAAGTTCTTAATTAATTTTTTCTCTATTTTTTTTTTACAAAAAAAAATTATGTAAAAAAATTACTCAATTTCACTTCCAATTTTTTTTACATCAAACAAGCTACTTACACCCCTGGGACTCCTCTCTTTTCCTCATGCAATGGAGTTGAACACCAACCATCTTCAGCTTCTGCAAAAAGCACTTTAGGAGTTAGATCAGCTTCAGCTACAAAGCCTTCAAGGGTATACTCGCTTCTTTTTTTTTTGATGAGCGCTTAAAAAATATCAGTAAGTAGCAGTAAGACATTTGACAAGGATAAAAAACGCGCACCGACATAGCGAGGGGGACCATGTCTCTTGGTCTGTCTCTACTCTTTTTCCCTCTTTCTTTCTATAGCTTTTTTTTTTTTTGCTCTGGTACATGTACGAAAAAAAATAAAAATTTAAATTTAATTTTATAATTAATTTTAAGCTGGGCCCGACTCCGGCTGTGGCGGCCTTCGGCAGGGTCGGCTCCGTCGTGGCGGCGGAGGTGGCATACTCGACTGCGCAGGAGAGGAGGAATCCGGCGGGGGAGGGGTGGCGTGGGATAATCGGGGCGCGGGGAGTCGCCGCAGCCGCGACACGGCCGGGTGCCGGCGATCTGCGGGCAGAGGAGCGGGGCGGAGGTTGGTTCCGGCCAGCATTTTTTTTTTATCCTAATTTTTCTTTTTCTCTTTATAATCAAATCTAATTATTTTCTCTTATTATAACAATTTTAAAATATATAATATTTACTACATAATTTTTAAAAAATAATTTAGATTATCTATACATATATTCAATGGGGGATAGGAGCTTCCCTAAATTTTATAATTTTACAATTAAAAAATTTAAAATTTTAGATTTCAAATATTAGATTTTAAATTTTATACCCTTCTCCTCTCTCTCACTCATTCTCTATCTCTCTCTATCTAAATTTAAAGTTAAATATTTAAAATTTAAAAGTTTTTATTATTTAAAATGTAAAGCGAGTTATTCGATGCATATAAATCTTTAGAATTTAGAAAAATTAGGATTCAACAAAAC
>NC_033639.1:5484755-5486482 GCF_001540865.1 Ananas comosus | reverse complement strand
TTCTCCTTTTTTTTTTTTTTTTTTTTTTTTTTTTTTAGGGTAAATGAGATCTTTGGAATGCTTCAACTAGTACATCAGCATTCTCTCCTCCTCCCATGCAATATGCTGGATCATATGTTTAATACACAATCTCATCATTTCTTTTCATCTTAAAATATATAAAAAAATTAACATGACACATAATATGTTCATCATTTTGTTATATTTTCATCTTAAAAAAAATAAAAAATGTATAGATCTGGATAAAGAACTATCTTACTGCCATCTATAGAAGTCATCTCTTTTTTTTAGTTTTTTTTAAAATTTATTTTTTTCCTCTGTTGTGGGTATATAAGATGTTCATAGTAATAAGAACTAAGCAAATGCTAAAATCCCTTAATAGTGAGGTGAGATCGAGGTTAGGCGAGGCGATTGGCATTGACGCCATCGAACCCACCTCCGCCGCCCTGCTGTCTGCCGCTGTTGCTGGCGAAGCGGCCATCGCCGTCCTCATCACCTATTCCAATTCTCCCAATTTTGCACCTACACCAACACACCTAGGAAAAAAGAAGAAGGAAATAAGAAAAAAATAAAAAATAAAAAATAGAAAGAATAAGAGTACAGATAAGCAGGAAACAGAGAAGAGGGAGAAGAGTAACAAAAGAAAAAAAGAAAAAAGAAAAAGAAAGGGAGCATGCATGCCCCTTTCTTCTATTCTCCAACTTTTCCACTCGATTCCCGTCACCGCCTCTTCTCTCTCTCTCTATCTCTCTCTCTCTCTCTCGCATGCACGCGCGGCCATGGCGAAGCATCAGATCCCGACGATCTCCGCCGCTGCCGCCACCGTGGTGGTGGCGGCGCTGCTGCTTTGCGTGCTCCCCTCGCACGTGCGCGGTAGGCGTGACCTCAAGCGAGGGTTCGTGGTCTGGGGCCGTGTCTTCTGCGATACGTGCCGCGCCGGGTTCGAGACCCCCGCTACCACGTACGTCGCCGGTGAGTTTTTCTTCTTGGGTTTTCTTTTCCTCTTTTTTTTTTGTTTTTAATGAATGATAAGGAGAGAGAGAGAGAGGGGCTAAGATAGAGAGGAGAAGGAAAGAGAGAGAGAGTAGGGAAGAGGAGAAGAGAGAGAGAGAGAAAGAGGGAGCCAGCTGGAAAGGCTTTTCTTGGGAAGGAGAGAGCAGTCTTGAAAAATTCCAAAAATATCTTGAAAAAAGAGAGAATTTTCTTAAAAAAGGAGCTGGTCCAAGCTGTTGGACCACCCTTGGAAAGGAGCCAAGAAGCTAAGGAATTGCCATGTATGCCTCAAAAAACTGTCAAATTGTTAGATATGTCTCGAATTCTAGTACCGCAAGGTTTTCTATCCCTATTCTATTTTGATTATCTCATTAAGTTAAGTTTAGATTATGCCTAATTTTATTGAGATATTCCTAATCTTAGTGGGTTTGTATTCCTAATCGTATTAGGATTTAGCCACTATTATAAATATACCCTTTCTGCTATTGATTTAGTGCGGAAGATGAGAGAGGGAATATGGGTGTATTTTTTGGGATTAGGGTTTTGTGAGAGAAGCATATTTTGTACGCCACTTTGATTATAATGAAGATCTCCGCTTCGTCTTCGCCCGTGGACGTAGGCCGTTGGCCGAACCACGTAAATATTGTGTGCTTTATTTTTCTTCTCTCTTTCTCGGATCTCTTTTGGTATTTTCGCATCCGACGAACTAGATCTTCTCGGTTTTAGTTCTAACA
>NC_033639.1:5481603-5482584 GCF_001540865.1 Ananas comosus | reverse complement strand
CCCGATTACAAATAGAAAAGAAAAAAAAAAAGAAAAATCAATTGCCATCTTTTCTTCTCTCTTCACTCAATCAACTGAAATTCTAGACGAAGAGCCTTTCCTGTCGTCCTCCTCCGCCACCGCAGCCAACGAGATAGAGTTTCGGCGGTTGCTACATGCTTAAATAAGTATTGGTAAATTAGCAGCATTCTTTTAGATTATAGCGACACTCTTTAACTGTCACTATATACCTAGCGACCCTACATATAGCAACACTTTTTAAAAGTGTCGGTAATTTTAGCTAGCAGCACTTTTTTGACATGTACCTACGTTTAAAAGTGTCGCTATAGACCGTTTTTGTTGTAGTGTTAGTTTCAAATTTTGTTAGAATTGGGGATTTAAGGGTTGGCTAATAAGATTTAGCCATTTGAAGGAAAAAGATACAGTGACCTCGCTGCTTACGCCAACGATCATTCGGTCGGAGAGATCCGATGGCTACTGATTTGGGTTTGGGGTGGATACACTAAAAAATGTATATCCGAATTTGCATCAGTTAGGATTATATATTTGATATTCATATTCGAATACATATCTTTTTAGCATCAGATATATCGGGTTTATTCGATTTTGGGTTCGGATAAAATTGTAGGCATAAAAAATTTAGAACGGACATTATACAATCTAGAATGCAAATTTATAGAAAATGTTGCTTATGTTCGGCAATCGGTTCGTAGGTCTGGTTGGTATTTCCTTCACAGTTAGAAGATTTGTACCATATTAGTACAGGTAGGTACTTCGATCTGAAGTCGGTACAGAAAACCAAGTATACCTTTATGTTGCATAAAACAAAAGGAGAAAACTCCATTGTTAATACTAAAAAAATGGCGTAATATAACTTTCTTCTGTATAACCAAATATACTCTATTGTAAATGGGCATATTTAGATAAAAATCCGAGCCTCTTTAGGGTTTCACTTCAACATTTGTATTTTATAAGTCTTCA
>NC_033639.1:5476377-5481205 GCF_001540865.1 Ananas comosus | reverse complement strand
TTTTCTTGAATTATTTATTTTGGGATGGCGACTATGCACTATATAGATAGATTCTTGGCAGGTTTGTTTTCATTTATTTAAATACCCTTATGTCAAGGATTTGCAAACGTGAGAGTTTTTTTCTATTATTTGTTTTTTCGTTTAGTGACGAGTATGCGTTGTATATATTATTATATTTTATATATAATATATTATATTTTATAGAAGTTCTAATTTCGTATTTTTATAATGAGAGTGAACAAATAGAAATAGATATGCAACATAGAGGTTCAGCAAATGAAAGAAGTAAAATTAGAAGCAACAATCATTTAGGAGTTACAAGGTGAATACGAAAAGCTTTCAATAATAATACATAATTTTGTTGGAAAGCGAAATTAAAACAACAAGCACCTAAACTCATGATAGTTCAAATTCTCAAATATGCTAAGGAGAGCTCAAAATGCAATCACACTATTATTTTTTTCCTTCTCACACATGGTATCAACTTGAAATTTTAGGCTTACAAATAATAAATTTAGATCAAATTTATCATAGTAATGAGCTGAATCAACAGAGTTTAAGTAGCTGCCAAAAGAAGCATGTTATTTAAACCCATACCATAACTAAAATGCGAACTTAACGAGCGAATACATTCCTGAAAAGTTGGGATTCAAATGGACCGAATCAAAACCCATCAATAGTAATATGATTTCTTCTTTCTTTTAAGATAATAGCAACTACTGTGAGATTAAAAATCTTATTTATTGATTATTAGTTTCACACGAAACAAATATAACTATAAAAATTGATTAAATCAATCAGATTTATTGAACAAAAGGATGATCACAGAAGCATCGAGCCGCACATGTACATGACGTTCCCATTAAGAGAGCAAACCTACAGCACATCTACCATTATATTTTAATAATAGGAGATCGACTACATATAAAGAGGGTATCTAAAAGTTACAAATGTTATTTAACAACTCAAAGCTCTACTTGCCTTTCTTCTAACGAACCATAACAATACTCCTGTAAAACGCCTCGACCTTTAAAGTTAACATGAGAAGAGATGGGAGAAACTGAACAAGTGAAAACAAGTTCAACGAAAAAAAATGACGTACAAATAGCGACAGGAGATAGAAATATGTTCAGAAAAGGCAGTGGAGAGAGGAAATGAATAAGACAGAAGATGTCAGGCACCTTGTTATCTAAAAAAAGGAGAGCAAAGGTTAGCCCCGGTATTGGAATACTCTAAACGTCAGCATTAGTTATTGCTAGCTGGTAGGAAAAATATATTGAGGTTTGGAGAAAAAAATGACGTATTTTTGGAGTATAGTAATTTTATATACTCAAAAATGAGTAATTACAATGCTTAACCAAGGACAAAAAATCCACATTTGGGCTGCCAAGATGTTATAAATTTTTAAATTTAATTTAACATAAATATTTTAGATTTAAATTTAAATTTTAATCAATTTAATTTTGATTTTTAAATTTTCAATTTAAATTTTAAATTTAAATTTCAAAAATTAATGTTTTAAATTTTATAATTTTTCATTTCAAAAAACTTAATTTAAATTTAAATTTCAATTTCAAATTTAAATTTCAAATATCAATATTCCAATATTTCAAAAAAGTAAAGTTTCAATTTCAATTTTCATTAATTTCACTTTCAACTTTCAACTTTCAACTTTCATTTCATCTCAAATTTCAATTTACAATCTTCAAATCTTCAAATTTCAAAATTTCAACTTTGCAAATTCCAAAATTCAAAATTCAATTTCAATTTTAAATTTTCAAAATTTTTCAATTTTCAATTTTACAATTTTCAAAGTTTTAACTTTAATTCAAATTTCAAATTTCAAAAAGTTCCAAATTAAATTTTCAAATTTACAAAAAGTTAATTTCAATTTCAATGTTCAAATTTCGATTTTTATTTTATTTTTAATTTTTATTTTCCATTCTTTCACGAATAATTTATCTCTCTCTCCTCTTACTTTGTTAGAGAACCCCAATAGCTTATTTATAGACTTTAGAATCAATCGGAGTCGAATTAGAAAGTTTTCACGGTTTTACACTGTGTACGGGTACGCGAAATGCTGTCACCGGTTACACAATGACGGAACAAATTTTCGAAGCCAAAGTTGATGGCTGTACCGGTACGGGATAATGGCTGTACCGGTACACAATGCAATTTTTCGGATTTTGCACCGTTCCGGGTTCCGCAAAGTTCCGAAGCACTTTCTAATCAACTAAACTTTGATTATATGATTCTAATGCCTATAATTAAGCATGAATCACCATAACATGAATTAAAACTTTACCTTTACGTCGTGATTTATATCGTGAGTTATTTTCCAACATCTTCGAAATCTTGAATTCTTTAATCGTCGACGACACGCACCGATTCTTCAAGACTCCGACTTACTTCACGAAACTTGCCAACACACAAGACCTAACAAAATATGAAACAAAATAGATGAAATGATAATAAATTATGTAATCATTGTAAGTCAGGAAAAAATAATTTAGCTTAATAATAAATTAATACGAAAGTAGTCTTAGAAATAAAATACACGATTAAACAAATTTAAATGACAATATAAAAATTAGTATATTGATTAGCTATAAATGTAACATTCCGTTGATATTATAAAATGATAATAAAATAAGCAAGTTTTAAATAAGTGAATAGAATAATTAGTTAAAGGAATAATAAAATAGATGGAATGAAAACAAAATTAAAAATAGATGGAATGACAACAAAAATGATAACATGAACTCAAATGATTGTTAAAAAACTATTATATTGATTAACTATAAATTTAAGTCGAATAAATAAGAAGGGAAAAAATTTATAAAGAAAATTTAGAAAAGAGCCTCATGATAGGATTCTTTGTAATACCAACACCTTACATTTAAGAAAGCAGAAATCAATAAATACCGAAANAAGACCTTACATTTAAGAAAGCAGAAATCAATAAATACCGAAAAAAAAAAAACTGTCAATCATCATAATAGAAAAATAGTGTAGTAGAGAGTGTAAATGTAAGAGACCAAAAGAAAACTTTAAAAAGAAACACAACTGCGGAGCACTTAATAAAAGCTCAACTAATCTATATAATACATTGATTTCCACACAATGCAGACAGAAAAAAACCAAAGTATTAACAGTCAGATACAGCAAATGGTAAATTCCATATAACAAAGAATTTTGACAAATAAGTAGAAATCTTTGTATTCTCTTCCAATCTCTAAAAACTATGAGCCAAATCATGAAAACCAAACCAAAAAACTCCGCCAAATTCTGAAAACTATAAGCCAAATCATGAAAACCAATCCAAGAAACCGATGCTTGCAAAGAAGAGAAGATCAGAGGCCTTTAAAAAGTGAAGAGAAGAATCGTAGATTCCAAAATAAATTAGGCTACCAAAATCATACAAATAACCTAGGTGAATTTAGATGAAAATAGTCTATTCATAGATATAGAGCGGTGGCAAGAAAAAAACCTGACAGGCAAGGTACATATATTTTGCTCAGGCCTCCCCCATTTATCAAGCATTTATCGGATCCACGACAATGTTTTTTTCTTTGCCTTGGTAGTATTAGAACCAAATCACCCGTAGCACAAATGAGAGCCACTGGTTGCCTGCAAAGCAAGCCATCCATAGTGTCCCCATCGCCAATTGAGAAGGGTGTACTCCTACGGAACTATCGTCTAAGCCCTGAGAGCTGTGCTCTCGGGGACTGATCCCTGCGGAGAGAGACCGGTTCTTGTAAGAAAAAATCGAGAGTTGCGCTCTCGGGGACCGGTCCCTGCAGGGAGAGACTGGTCCCCGTAAGCGAAAATGGACCCCAGCGGCTAATTCCTGAAAAACCCACTCTCGGGGACCGGTCCCTGCGAGGAGAGACAGGTCCCCGCATGTGAAAATGACCTAGTGAGGACTGATTGGAAATAATGAAATGAGAAGGGCTTAAGTGTAAATGTGACATGAGGTGGGTGTATATGCATGTGAGAGGGGTTAGTGTTAGGGCTCATTTCTCTCACTCTAACCCTAAAACCTTTCCCTCTTTCTCTCTAAAATTCCTTTCCTCCCTTCTTCTCTCTCTCTAGGGCTTGAGCAAGAGAGCTTTTGGAGAGATCTTGGTGGAGAAGAAGAGCAAGTTGAAGGTGTTGCTTGCTATTGTGCAAGAGAACAAGGAAGAGCATGAGCTGTGCCGATCATCGTGCCCAACTCCACTTAGATCAATGAAGCCTCAGTGTGCGTATTAAACGCAGTTTAGACACTGTGCGCGTAGCTTCGCTGAAATTCGCGTCGCTCGTGCTCTTGCTGTCACGCCCCGCGACCGCCCGCCTATTTGGCCGGGTCGTGGCGCCGCCAACAGATCGCCGAACGGACAGGGTTTCCCCTGTACTGCGGACAGAGTCTCCCCTGTATGTTCAAGGCATAGCAATCAATACAATGTACGAAGTTTCAACCAGGAACACATTTCAATCAAGATTGCATAATGGAAGGTATCAAACAACATAAACACATCCTATATTATTACATTCATTCACGTTCATGCATTTTACATCACAATTCTCATTTGAATCTTACACTAGCTTTCACTTATCTTCCAAATACAATCTGATTTAACATGATTATTACAAATTATTACAATCTTATTCCTTTCATTTTCTTACATCCCTAAGTAAATGCCGACTCAGGGTACCGCTATCTCTGGTCTTGGTGGTAGGGCGCTAACTATGATGCTACGCCCTCGCCTCGCGCCGCCGCGCCGCTCACGTGCGAACCTGTAAAAACCCCAAAACCACGTGGGGTGAGAACCAACTCCATGGTTCC
>NC_033639.1:5453303-5476277 GCF_001540865.1 Ananas comosus | reverse complement strand
AGCCGAAAAATTACAGCTCGTGTTCGGATCATTTATTAACCGGAAGCCGAAACGAGTTCGGCTCCACGCGTGAACAATACGAATCAATAGGGAATTAAAAAAATTAGATAATTTATAAAAATAACAATTTATAAAATTTTATTAATTAGATCTAATATTCAAAACTTACATATAAATAGTCTTTTTATAATTAAGCTCGCATTTATTTTTATTTACTAAAAATTAATAATAAAATATATATTATATATAATTATTATTTATATAGTACAAGTATAAATTAAATAAATTTATAATACAACTATAAAATATATATATTGAGCTGTTTCGGCCGAATACTCCAGAGACGATGCTGACCCTCAGCTACGTGTTCGGCCTCGTTTATTAATAAAGCGAGCTGAAGTAAAATTACTCGTGTTCGGGCTCGTTTGCTACAACAAATATGCGAGGCCGATCCTAGTGAGCTATTTCGAGCCCGAAACACTGGAGCTGGCTCGGCCGAACCGAAGGACGAAGAGTGAGAACTTGTGCCACCCTTAGTCTTGGATAGGGTTTCAGTATTATATGTACCCATTTTGGATTTGAAAATCTAATATTAGCTCTCGCTCGCTACTAAAGTACTGAGTAGGGCATTTGATCTCTTTTTTATTGAGTTAACTATATATGCTAATTTATTAGTTATTGTTTTCACTTTCATGATTTATTGGCAAATGAGTAATTTTGGTCCAAATTAACTGGCGACCTTTGATCCTCACTGTGAGAGGTGAGAGTTTATCAATAAATTTTCAGAATTATTGTATAAAGTTATATAGTCCAATTAAGTTAATGACCACTGAATGATGTGTATCTAATTTTGAAAGTGAAGTTGACAAGTATTTATGAGTTATGTGCATGCAGTGACAATAACTAAATTGGAGCAATTGATTAAGATGTATGCGCATACTATGTGTAGAGATACTATCCAGTGAGAACGTATATGCATTGATGTCACGACAATAACTAAATTCATGTATCACATAACCACTAATTAATAAGCCTTGATTATCTAAATCTCCGGACTCACCCAACAGATCACCGCATAAAGAGAACCGTGCACACGAAGCGACAAAAATCTATTCAAATTAAAAATAAGAGCAACAATAGGACCACAGTAACATAGCAGCGCAATAACTACATGTAACGAAGGCAATTGTACCATATAGCAGTCGGAACTTCCAAAAGCCTATAAATCTATCGGCACGAGGAAATATTAATTAAAATAACAATAGTTATATTAAAGTCTTCTATTAAAAAACTAGCAATACTGGTTCTCCTCTAAACTGGTCGATGAATAAGAGCCTATCTATCAGCAATCCTTTTTACCTCGGACAGATAACACGTGTACAAGTAATTGACTCTGCATGAGACAAATGTCATCATCAGAGGAGTGAGTACAACTAAAGATCAGCAGCCTCGTGGGTAACTGCCCTAGGTCTGAGCGAAGAGACAAACTCATATGATTTGCTTAAAAGAAATAGGTATAAGTAAAATGCAGTAAGAAACGCTACTACTATGCGGCAAATTTAGATGTCAAATAAATTATCATCAATGTACGGATAACTCAACTACTAGTAATCTGCCGAAAAATCCATGTGACCGACTAAGCTTGAAGGACAAGTGTTATGCTACGCTACGCTCACTCTAATCTCTACTAATGCAGCTGGGTTGCCCGACCGTGAAAATAGTAATGCTAATCGAGCCGCTCTAGATCTCCGAAGTGCAGACCTCGAGGGCAGTGGATCTCACAAAGGATTAAAGTAACGCAGGTTAATATAGAAAGGCAGGTTTATAAATCGATGAGTTAGATCAAGTAGATCACCGCTAACCGCTAGCATACTTCGATTCGAACAAATCTGAATGCATAAACTCACCTAATTAGTATCGCTGTACTACTTCCACAGGCTAAGAGTAATAAAATGAGTCTATAATCCCGTACCGCCCAAACGCCCGAGAACACATGTCGCACTAATCCATGCCTGCTAACAACCCGAGCAAAAGGAGCCACTGAACAGCTACAACAGTCAACTACTCTATGTTCATCGCATACAATCCGATAATGTATAGACATATTAACATTGCAAGTTATCAATTATGAAGTGAGGGAATAAACACCAAGAACAACCCGTATTATGCACAAAATTCTCTACTTTGAATGAAACATAAACAACCTATACAGTTTCTGCATGTTAATTGTGCTAATAGATACACATAGAGATAATATATAAGGAGTTCGATGTATCGATGGCTATTAAACCACTTCAAAATGCAATCTGGTTGAAAGAAAATGACAGGCAAGCTTTCCTCAGCTCAGGAATCCAGCAAACTTCGCCCATTTAAACTTCAAACCCAGTAAAATCTGCAAACTAATTAAAGCCACAATCCAACATTCGAACTGAAAATTGCCATTCCCAGATTTTCGCAAATTGGTTAACCCACCTGCTTCGAAAAGCAAAGTCAAACACAGAGCACCTTCTCTGCACGGACACTAGGAAAAATCAAGAAACCTAGCTCTCAGCAAGACCCAGATGGGAATGCCAAATTACCAATCAAAAAATAACGAAAATGCTTTCAGGTGCCAAAATTCAAATTAAATATATAAATGATTCACAAACCTCTAAACAAGCTAACAACCAACTTCAAACCCAGAAGGGGATCGATAGGAAAAAACTACATTAGGACCATAAAATCCTGCTGAAAGATAACAGAATAGAAAAATCCGCAGAAAAAACTCGAGTGAAATATCACATTTTCAACTCAAAACTGAATTTTAGATTTAACCTAATTCTACCCTGAAATTAAAACGATGGAATGCAGCCTCCAACTCTTCTTCAAACCTCGTAAATCCACGAACACAACCCAATCTAATAGTAAGATGCTCCTATTTACTTAAAATCCAAGCTAGCTATCGTTGGTCAATTCTCCTGCTTTCCCGCAATAATTCTCAGCCTGCATGGGTGGATTGAGAAGAAAAGGGTTAAAAGAGGTGAATGAATTTTCCAGTAGTAATAGAGATGAAAGCAGGTTACAAACGTCGGGATAAAGGGGTTCATTTAAACAGAAGAATTGATAGGGTAAATTGAGGCTTCACAAATCAAAACCAAGCTCATACATGTCCCTTGCTAAGAAAGTCCAGATTAGGGCGCCTGAAACAAGAACCCGGTCACTTGCAAACAGCACTGAAAACTTCCTCCACACTGAAAGTGGGCACCCTATCGCCGAGGTCCGCTCCTATCTATGCAGCCTAAAACCTACTAACCATAGCCATACGTTCAATAACGACCGTTTATCAAAGAGAGGCTCCCAACGGGCAATTTTGGCTCACACTACTGATATGGGTGCCCAGTTCCAAACATGGGGTGCCAAAAATTTGGAAATATTTCAGTTTACTTATTTAAGTGTGCGATTCCGTTTTCTCGCGTTCATTCGTGTCAAAACGATCCAACTACGGGGATGTCTGCGACGGCGGACGTGACGCTGTACAGATGGTCGGATTGATGCTCGTACTGTAGTACATTTCAAACCGCTAACCTTACGGGACAGACCAACAAAATGTAAGCGGGCAACTAAATTAGAATGTGGCGCTCTAATTATTATGATAAAATTAGAGGGTGTTAAGTACAAATTGTGAATTGAATTATAGTTTCAATCGATTTTTAATGTTAGCCGCACCCCTACCTCATTAGTTAAAATGCAAAGGAGTAATTAGATTTTCTCTTCTAGGCAACGTCATTTTAACTGTGAGAAAGGACTCCGATCCAGCAACTTCTATTTAGAAAGATACTCTCCGATTTTGAAATTGATGCCTTGTTACCATCATTTTTTATTATTATTTTTTATTTTCAACTATTATTTTAGGTTCACTTGATTGGAATAAAGTGCCATGATTAAAAGAGATCTTAATTTGAATCTTATAGATATCTGAATACTTAAATATCAATTTCAACTATCCATTCGTTGGTTAAATCATCCATTATTTGAAGAATAAATGTAACGATCCGACTTGCTAAGCCAATAAGTATCTCGTTGGGAGCCTGCCACACACCACCCCTAAACAACCCCACCTGACCAAATCCACTTTAAGTCCACTACTTACCTCTAACCCACACACTCAAGCTTATATACTCCTAACATCTAGTCATAACTAGACATGTGGCACTAATGGGAGTATCACCAGACTCTCTCCTGTTTAGGTCCAGACGTCTTGTTTTGCTAGTCCTTGTCATTCGCGGCCCTGGCTAGCTCAGATCATTTCACACTCCGGTGTCACTGGCTCTGATATCAAATATATATGACCCAGCCCTTAGCAACAATAAACCTGTTGCCCATACCACCGCCCAAATAGCTTAAGGCCAATGCTATTTTAGCCTAATAAACTTATATACTCACTCACAGTCTATTCATAACTACCGCAATGTCGGACATATTTCACTGGTACTCACCAAAATGATAAGTACAGTCGTATTCAAAACTCTCTGTAAAATACAGCTACAAATAAATAAATAAATAAATAAATATGTGAGAGATCTCGGTTCAATCCTTCCTTCTCATTTGATTCTAGTGTGATTGAATGGATCATCCTTTACTTTTAAATAATCTTTTTAAAAACTTTATATATAAAATCTCACATTATATAATAATAGGAGATAACAACGGTTGATATATGTAACTAGACAAATCAACTATTAGACTTAGAGTTTTGTTGAATAGGTTACATTAGATATTCACATCATTAGGCACATGTAGGTTAATGCGCCCACAATTCTCTACAAAGTGCATTAAAACTAATGATCTTGATTATTCTCTGGACTAACTTTTTAAGTGGGTCTAGATTGCGATGTACTAAAACCCTTCAGTTAATAGCAAAATTGTACACTGTGATTTAATGGTTAGACACTTTTGAGAGTGTTTGGAGGACTTAAGCTGGAACTAATTTGGGCGTGAAATAGACTACTGAGAACGCTAATAAAGAATTGAAACTCCAGCTAAAACCTATAATTTTGGTGGAATTTTTCGGACACCTCGAAAGTTGTTGGCGCGAGTGAAGTGGTTTCGGAGTGCAGTTGCGGATGCTCGCGGTGCAATGTACGTAGATATCAAATGAGTTCGCCTATTATTGTCGATGCTCATTCTACTGTATCCAACATAGAAAAGTAGGTGAGATCTATGTGACTTAGCATGCTGGGTGACTCAGCACTGACTCTCAAATTTTGATACGGAGATTTGGGGTGCTTTAAAACTTGTCGTGTCGCCGATTATGAGTATTCTAAATAGCCCTGTTGTAGAGGAAGGCACTCCAAACAGTGGTCTAGCTGTGAAGTTTCGGACACCAAAAGATGGTTTCAGGCATCCCAAGAACGCTGTCCATTTGAGGTGAGGTGCCTTTTTTGTTATCTTTGAGGGCCTTTTTGCAATTGTCGACTAATATATCTTACAAGGCTGTCTTAGCCAAAGGTCTGTTCCTCACTTCTTCATCTCTTCTATTTGTCATTTTTTCATTTCTTTACTATGAAGTCCCGCAACTTCGGGCGAAAAATTAGGTAATTTTTAAAATATTTTGAACAAACTTTTTTAATTTTTTAATTTTAAATCTAATTTAAAATTTTAAACTAAAAATTAATATATAAAATTATATATAAATAATAAATATATATTTATAAATAAATTAATATAATATAAGTTAAAATTTAAATTTAAAATTTATATACACAGATTAAATTTAACAATTGTAAAATTCTCTCTCGCTTCTTTCTTCCCTCTCTCTCTTTGTCTGTTCTCACCCTGGACTCCCGTGCTCTATCTCTCTTTTCTCTCTCTCCACACACAGCCAGCTCTCTCTTTCCCTCTCTTCTCTCCCACCCCACCAGCCCTCCCGGTCTGCGCGAGGGGCTGGCGGCGGGCGGGGGGCGGGTGGGTATGCCCCCGCTGCTCGCCAGTGCCCGCGCGCCACCTCTCGCTTCGCTGCCCGGCCGCGCCCCCTCCGCGCCCCGTTGCCACCCGCGAACCTCCTCGCCTCCTGCTCCGCCCGGCCCTCTAGGAGAGGGGGAGAGAAGAAAGAGAGAGAGATACGACAAAAAAAAAAACAAAATAAGGAGGGGGGGGGAAATAAAGAATAAATCCCGGGAGGGAAAAAGAGGGGGAGAGAAGCGGGGTGGGGAGAGAGAGGGAGAGAGCGTGCGGGGAGTGGAGAGTGTAAGATGAGGAGGAGAGGGCGCGGGAAGAGCACGCGCGGGGGCGCAGGCGAACGCCCCTCGGCGGCCGCAAGCGGCGGCGGGCGCGGTGGTACCGCCGCGCGACGTGGTGAGAGAGAGAGAGAGGTGGAGAGAGAGAGAGCTCAGAAAGCAGGTGGAGAGAGAGAGGGGAGAGAGGAAGAGCTGCGGAGGAAGTGGGGAGAGAGACGGGGAGAGAGAGAATGGGAGCCGTGGGACAGGACCGGTGGGGGAAAGCGAGGGACGGGATAAAGAGAAGACGAAGTAATGAGAGAAACCGGGAGGCGGGGCGCGGGGGGGCATTGGCAGAGGCCGCACCCGGCGTTAAGAGCCCCCGCGGCTGATCCGCCGAGAGGAGAGAAACTCTCTCTCTCTCGTCTCTCCCCTTTCTCTTTGCTGCTCTCTCTCTCTCTCTACTCCTCACTGTGTCTCTCGTCCATCTCATCCTTCTCTCTCTCTCTCTTCTGCGGCTAAGCGGGCGCGCGGCCGGGACAAAGGACCCCCAAAACCGCGGGATGTCGGCGATAGTACAAACTGTCAAAGAATTATAAAGTTTAAGATGAGCAGAGAAAAGGACAAGGAAAGAGAGAAGAGACTTAGAATCATGAGATCTTGCAGAGAAGTGTTGGTGTGGTGATATGAAATTTATATTAGAATTTTAAATGCTCTCTTGATAATATTTAACAGATATTAATCGTATTGAAGACTCTATTATCTGAATATAATTATCGAGTACAGCACGAATCTACCTCAATAAAATATAGTAGCCGACTCTTATTATATATATATACTATATATATTATATATATATATCCATAATATATATATATATGTAGGGCAGAGCTATATACTCATTTCACAATTCCTACAGATAACATTGATCAATACAAATTAATAAAGGAAAGAAGAACGCGTTGAGCCATGGTAACTAGAAAACGTAAAACAAACTAATTAAGTTCAAATAGACAGCCAGAATAAAAGTCAACTAATTGATAAGCTAGCCTATACAAGCAATACATCAATTTGAAGAGAGAGAAAACTTTGAGTCCCACTCAATTAAATAGATAAGGCATACAAATAAAGAAAAAAGAAAAGAAGATGAAACTTGATAATTTTACAAAAACAAAAAAAATCTATAATAAGGAAGTTCCAAAAATGCCACAATTCAATCAAGCAGTGAAATGTATTTGGCAGATCGATCGTTCTTTGACCAGGGTTTAGCAAGCGGAAACACTCTGAAAAGAAAAATATAAAATAATAATCAAAAGTAAGGGGCATACAAATATATAATTTTTGGATAACATGAAACTTTTCTTTTTTATTTTGCTTTAAGTACAGAAATTTCGGAATAGGACTTATAACATATTTAGTGTATTGGTTAACATCTTCAGTGAGAACTAAAGTATTAACAACGAACAAACAGATACTTTGGCATATTTGATAGTACGTTTAAGGGGATTTCACTGGTAGCATTTTTAGCCGAATATTTTGAAATAAAACCGTCTGAAGCTCCTGCCTATAGAAAGATTAATGTAAAAATTATGAGCTTTCTGTGTCTCGCAAAATAGGAGTTTTCATTTAGTTTTTCTCTGCGTTTCTACTATTGACGCAATCGTAGGGCTATACGATCTAAGAGTTTCTTAAATGATAGAAACAACACTTAAAGTTCAATTCTGAGAACGCTTTAATGAAGTAACAGTTAACTCTCTATATGGGCAGTAGGGGTGGATATTGGGCCCGTGCCTAAACAAAGGCTCTCCTAAATGGCCATATAATGAGCCCGGATTTGGTATACCTTAAGGATATTATATTAATTAATATATATAGACATATATTATACATAACTATATAAACTATATTAGTTTTCATATGAGAAATTTATAAATACGTATTAATTATATACATATTATGCATAATCGTATTAATAAATATGATATAGTAGTATTGTTCATATATAATTATATACGCTGATATAAACTTACATTCATATGTAATAGTGTATATTATTTTATTCAATTATGAATAAGTGTTTATTTTTTCGTTAATTGTAAGCAATAAAAATATACGTGTATATATCTTGACAAATGCTATAAAGTGGGCTCCACAAAGACCCAATGAGATGTGGGATTGGGCATTGAGGCTTGGCCTGCCTTACTTTTTTAAAAAATTGATAGAAGCCGACCCATGTCACGTTATTTTTGGGCGGGGCTTGGCAGTGCACGACCAAACTCTGAGCCCGGCACTTGTTCGCACCTGGGCGGAGTCCGGATAATCCACACTGCAGAAGACATTAGTCGATTGGGGTGAGGCGGGAGTGAGAGGATGCAGACTGAATAGCAGAGTAATTACTATCCTGTACACTAAAATTGGTTGTTAATGCTTACATTACTTATTCTCTGATATTAAGGGCTTATGTTATACCTCATCATAACTCCAACTTTTCAATCGCATATAAACCTCCAAAAGGGTGCTGAATCTTGAATTGGTTGAGTATAAATAACCGCTCAACTGGGTTGAGCAAGGTAGATTTGCGTCTTGTGCCGGTATCTGACAGTAGGAGCAGGATATCGATACGGACAGCAAATGAAACAGGATGGATTAACGTACCTTAGTATATTAGGATCGTTATTACTACTACTGCTGATTGTGAGAGTTCTCGGACTCTGGCTGAGGAGAAAATTGGGGCATCTTGTTGTGCCGCGCGGCCTCCTCTCCTTCTTAGCTTGTCGAAATTGCATGGGTGGTATCCATGCCCGGCCCGCCGTTGTTTATCTCATGCCCATAACAAAAATTTGCCCCGGATGCTCTTTGTGTTGTTGCCTCCAAAAAATGTATATAGTAAATATAATTAAATTTTTCATGTTAAATTATATATGTTCTCCATTAATTATAAAACTAGTATATGTGAAATCACCATAAAACTGTTGATTTTTGTTGCCATTGAGTTCCCAGTTCTCAATATTTTAATTGTTAGCATTATAGCCCCGCTTCGTCAGATTCCATCACTAGTTCCAGTTCATTTCTTTATAATTATACCGAGAAAAACTCTTCAAATGACAAAAATAATATTAAAAATTATTTTTTGAAATGAGTGAGGATAATTTGGTCATTTGTCTTTTATTAACGGCCATACTTTTCAAAAATATTTTTGAAGATATTTAAAAGTCAAGCAAGAAAAGAAAAGGGTAATAATTTACAGAAAATCTTTCTCTATTTAGTACTTCTTAATTTAATTATCAATGTATCTTTAAAAGATAATAGATAATATGTTAGATTAAGCTTCGAAAGGAAATGATGTTAAGGTTTATTAAAAATAGTGCGATGAAGCGACTAAATCAGCCTATCATCTTATTTCAGACATCAACTTCTAATAATGAAAAATAACCATAAAATAGGTCTCGTTAGAGTTAACTATTGAAAAAAATTCAAAAGTTTGATGATTAGTTGCCGAAGTAAAACAAAATGTAAATTTAGGGACACGCATAGCAAGTAAACAAATGTGAAGTACAGTACTCTACTTATCAGCTGCATGTTTGTCCGGGTTAGCCGCCTTAAGTGGGCAGGCTTTGGGTGGCCTTCTGAGGGGCCTGACTGCATTCTCAGCCGTGAATCTACCCGTAGGTCTGCGACGATTCTCCGACGGTCGTTACGGCATCAAAATATTCCTTTCTCTTTTGAGATGTAGGGTTTTGCCGGGATGCCAATCCGTATTACGTGGGTACATCTTCCTTCCACCGGCTGTCGGGCTCGTTTATAGACTTTCGCAGATCGTTTTCGTTCGATTTTTCGTTGTTGTAAGACATCGTAAAGGTTGGCAACCTTTTGTCCCCCGCCATCCTGCCTCTAACCTTGCGAGCGACTCGAAACGGCGGGTGCGAGGAGAGGCCGGGGTGTTTCCGTTGTCCCATTGTCCAATTTCGGCACTGGCCCATGTTTTCTGATGACATGAAGCAAGGACAATATGGCAGAAACATAATCTAAAAGTGTAATACTTTAAAAAATTTTATTTTATTTTCTTTTAAAGCATTAATTCTATAATAATCTTACATTGTTCGAGAATTTTTTTTATCTTTTTTTATTTATAGTTGACTCCGCTATAATGCATCTGTTAAATAATAATCTCCTAAAAAGAAAATTTGAAAGCAAAAAAAAAAAAAAAAAGGATATAAAAGAATTGTAAATAATCATTGTATTACGCTCATTATATTTTGATATTTAAAAATTTTATTAAAAGAAATAATGAACGAAGAACATCAAATATTAAGACTCTCATATATTTCGCTATGATGTTAAAGTAATTGTCGCTGTCTCATTCATCTAAATGTCAAGCGACGAAAAAATCCGTAATTTGATAAAATATTCTACTAACAATGATGCACGAATTTTAATTAATTTTGTCGCATAATTAGAAAAACAAAGTTCAGGGCAATTACTATTTTGACAATATAGTAAATAAATAAATGTATCATCCACCTTAAATAATGGCGACTTGCAAAAATCGTTCACATCAAAATTAGAAATATTGACTCTTCATTTGGGTGTTTGCCAATTTTCATGAAATCTCGTACTAGTTAGCGTCCATCAAGAAAAGAATATTTTTTCGTTAAATTAGGTCAACTCTCTGTCAAGTAGTATAACTTATTATATATATAGATATATATATATATATTATATGTATTATATATATATATAATATATATATATATATATTATATAATATATAGTTAGTGGCTGTTGTGCTCTCCAGGAACACGGCCCTTTGTGCTCACTGCCGTTTCAATGATGGAATTTTCGAAAGTCGACGATCCTCGTTAGATCTTGATCTACGCATTTGAAGTTTCTAGATAAATAATTTTTGAGCGATTTTGATTACCTTTTACCTAGTTGGATCGAAACGATTTCAAATCCATCAATTTTTAATGGTGATATCTGCCGTTTTCAAATTAACGGTGTATGAACTATTCAATTAAGATGAATTTTGATACAAAAGTCTTTAATAACTATTTACAACAAGATTAATATTTCTTGATTGAAATTTTAGTGCTAAACTCACTCTACTGTTCTAAATAGGATTTTTATTGTTCAGAGCCATTAAAGATTAGTGATGTTTAATACCCTTTAATTGCTAGCTAATAGTGATTCGGAAAGGAAAGTCAAAAATTATTTTCTAAAACTTCCAAATACGCTAGATTCATATGTTTAAACAGAACCCGATCGCGTTCGGAAACTCCATCAATCGAACGCTCTAGGAGCACAGAGGCTCAGTGCTCCTGAGAGCATAGTATCCCTGCTTTCAATATACTATTATATATTAATACTATGATATAGTATATATATATATATATATAGATATTATATAATATATATATATATTATATATATCATAATATAATTGAGCTCCCTACTCTTTTAAAAGGTACAGTTATAGTACTTGAGTAGATTTTTAGCCATTGGATTAAGAAAATTTGCGGTTAGATGATGTGGCCCCCTTAGGGTTGAAGTGGTGATTGTTAAATAGTATAATCTAATGTTGATAAATGATCCGAGGAATAGATATAACGTAAAACTATATAGCCCAAGTGCTTGGTGATTTTTAACAAGCACCAATAGCTAGAACTTTATCTTAATATCAACTATATATAACTATATAATATATATATATATATATTTACATATAATATATAGTATATATATATTATTATAGTATTAGTATAATATATAGTATATAGTTGAGTTATGACCTAACTATCGATAGCAAACGGGCTCCGTTGCCATCAATTTATTTTCGATGATAGACGCCTTCCAAATCGACCGATTCGCAACCGGGTTGAAAATGATTTTGTATTTTAGAAATCAAATTTCAAATCTTTTGACATCATTTGCCTAATGATCGACAGGGTTTTAAATTTTGTAATTTATGTGGTTGATATAGGCGTTTTCTTGTTTAAGGGGGCGTAAAGATAATCTCTCAAATAATTGATTTTGTTAAAATTTTGTTAAAACCATTTAAACAAGATCTATAACTGCTGATCTTGATTACAACTCCTATCAATCGATTTTTTAAGAATATACATTTTCACTTGTTCCAATTTTGTGTCCAACTCGATGACTAAGACGAATCAATATATAAAAAATGTATGAAATTTCGATTTTCTAAAACATTCAATGGTATAGATATGTTTCAACGGTGCCGATCAATCGATGAGCATCCATATCGAAAAACAAATAGGGTGGCAACGGAGGCTCGTTGGCTAATCGATAGTATTACTAGTTCAACTATATATATATAATTTGACGCTCCTATGATTTGTAAAGAGTACGAAGATCATTGGTGTTGATAAGTTTTTAGCCCTTGGATAAGGAATTGTGCGGATTATGATGATGTGGACCGGTCATACCCTAGGGTTAGTGAGTGGGTTGGTTGAATAAGTATCATCTAACGGGATGAAAATGATCATAGCTAGATTCTAACGGTAATAAATTACAAAGCCCAAAATGCCTTGGGGCTTTCAACAAGCACCGATGCCTGGAAAAAAATATATTATATATATATATATATATATAATATATATATAGGAGCTAGCCGTCATATATCGGTAGCACGGAGGCCTCCGGTGCTACCGAATTGGTTTCAATGATGCGGCTTCCAAATCGATCGATCGGCTGCCGTTAGACTTGATTACAACTATAAAGTACTTGAAATACTAAATTTCATAATTTTTCGACATCATTTGGGCTATGACAAATAGGTCTCAATAATTGACAAACTTTTAATTAGTTGCAGTGAGCGTTTGATGAATTTACATGTAAAACAACCAAAATTGATGAATTCTTTTATAGAAAATTCTTTTCACTATTTTGAGTGAGATCAGTAACCTTCTGATTTTAAATTAAGTCTTTTTCCAATCTTTTTTAGAGATTTTTTATCTTCATCCATTCATGTTAGACTACTCGTTCTAGTAAATGATGTCAAAAAATTATGAAATTTAATTCAAATACTTTTTAATAGTATAGATCAATCAATTGGATAGCGATGTCGATTTGAAACCATCATTGAGAAAGCAACTTGGCCTAGCAGATGCCATCCGTGCAGCCGGTAGTAATACCAGCAGCTCTATAAAGTAGAGTCCGGCTACTGATACGCTCTTAGAGTCGATCGACTCGTACTCATAAGTATGTTTTCGATGATACTTTCGAATCGTACGATCTAATACCGTAAACATCTATCTAATAAGCATTTAAAACTTTAAAATATTCAAATTTTTATAATTTCTTTTGTATTATTCTACCCTACGATTAAAAACTACAAAATTGATAGATTTTTAACAGACTCGGTATGGAATATTTACCAGTCTTAACGGTGTAAAAGAATCGGAATAGGAATTGAATTTTTTGACAAAATTCTATTCATATCCAAATAAATCAATACTCCGATCTTAATTGAAAAGATCGATCATCTCATTTTTAGGATGTGTTCGATTATGATCCATTTTATACCCGCTTTATGGACCTGTTATAATGATTTCGAAGAAAATTATGAAATTATATTCTCTAAAAGTTTCCAAATACTACTATGATCATGTTTAACGGTGTGGATCGTCGATTCGAACACTCTAACGATCCGAAACACTTATGAGTAAAAAGGTACTCTATTTTCATAATACATAGTAAGCCAACACTCTCCTTTATATATATACTATATATATATATATAGTCCTGATACTACTTATACTCTTATGAGTACGATCGCCCTCGGCGTCCTCATACAGTTGTTTTCGATGATAGAGTTCTAGAATCGACTGACCATACCGTCTTAAATCATTTACTAGCATTAAAATCTTCTAGAAATTAAATTAATAATTTTCGATATCATTTACCATAAGCATTTAAACGGTCCACAAATTGACAGTTTTTACATCGCTCTCCGTATAGGATAACTTAATATTTAACCGGGTAGAAATTAGAATAGGTTGAATTTTTGATGAAAATTCTATCACTACCGGTATCTAAGATCAGAATAACTCCAATCTTAAAATTAAAGGATCAATTATCCATTTTTTAGGACGTCGTTCGATTGGAACCTTCATCTTTAATGCTCGTTTTGAATGATTTATTATGACTTCGAAAATATTACGAAATTTTATTCCAGTAAATTTCAAATACTCTAGATACATATATTTAAACGGACGTGGATTCGTGATATAGGATAGCCCATCATTGAAAACAAATTATGATATCGAAAGTCTTATTACCTCAGTTAGGGCTAATAGACCCTACTCTATGTGAGTCCCGCTCTATACTATTATGAGTACAGATCGGCCTCGTACTCATCAAGTTATTTTCAGAGATAAGCTCCGAATGACGATCCATACTGTAAACATATTAGAGTATTAAAATTTTTAGAAATTGTATATAAATAATCGTCGATTTGAGCCTCATAATTGAGAAAACTTGTGAGTAATGAAGCTTAGCCTACTACTACATAAGAGTACAGTAGGCCCTACTATATCATTATAAGTAGTAATAGTAGGGCTACTAATACTCTATAGTATGACCTTCATACTCAATAAGTATTTTGCGATGATAAGAGCTTCCGAATCGACAATCTACTCCGTTAATATGATTTAGAGTATTTAAACTACTAGAAAAAAACTTTCTTACTTTTTTCGGAAAAATCATAATAAAGTCCATCAAGCTGGGATAAAATGAAGGTCGAAATCGAACGACGTCCCTAAAAATGAATAATCGGATCCTTCAATTTAAGATCGAGTTATTGATCTTTATTCTAGGTATTGAATAGAATTTCTATCAAAATTTAACCGATTCGGAAGCTCTATTATCGTTTAATGGTATGGAAGATCTATTATCTTATTTAAGAGTCGAAGCTCTAATAACGTTTAATAGTATGGACGCTCGATTCGGAAGCTCTATTATCGAAACTAACTTATGAGTAACGAGGCGAATCATACTCCATAAGAGTATACGTATACGGCTATATATATACTATCTTACTATACTTAAAAGCAAGCGTTTTAAATTTTCGTCTGTCGACAGACCCATTTTTTGAACTATAGGGAAAAAAAATCATTCGCATTCTTACGTAAAATAATAAACAGAATTAAACAAACTTTTATTTTACTCATTATTTTCTACAACAAAAAAAAAATTTATGGCTTATTCAAATCTTTGCCAATCGAGAATAACTACTGGAATTTTTATTTAATTCTTCTTTATCTTCTGTCTGGATATATATCCTATACTATACTATCTATAGTCTATAAATATATATAAAATCACCGTATTTCAAATTTTGTATTCGATCAGACCATTTATTTGGCGGAAAAAAAAATTTGATTCCTCTTTTCATTTTCCTTAACGTAAAATAATAATCGTAATGAAACAAACTTAATTTTCTCTTATCTTTTAATGAAATAACTCACCATCATAAATTTGCCCCAACAAGAAACAGTCGTCAACAAGATACTAATGTTGAATTATGTTTAATCTACAAACATTTATTTATATTTCTTTTATCTCTCAAAATACAACACAGAATTCCTGCTTTATTCTAAATTTTACCCAATACCATACTCAATCCGCTTACACCAACAAATCAGCACTCTCTATCCATCTATTTTACCAACATAAAATCTAAATCATCGAGTTTAGGGGTCGCGAATTACAATTTGAATTTTGGATTTTTGACTTCAAATCTATCAATCTATTTTATACTAAAATTTAAACTCTATGGATATCGTTTAGATATTTACTAATAAAAATATCAACATATATACTTACACAATCATTTTATTCTCCATTTTTAAAAAAATATCGATATTACAAATTTTATTAATTTAAAATAAATTAAAATAATTGTTACGATGCATTTGCCCCACCCCTCCCGCTCGACCTAGAAATATATTACTCTATTAATACTAATATACTATATATAGTAATAATCTATAATATATATATACATACCCCCTCACCTCCAAAGTATATCTATATATATATCTGTACTATATTAAAATCACGTATTCATTGGGGTCTGTCGACAGAGCCCATTTCTTTGCGGAAAAATATGATTCCTCTTTCTCGGTACTCTAAATAATAAAGTAATGACAAACCTTTCCATTCTGTTAATCTTAAAACCCCTAGAAAACAATATACTTATTCCAAATTCGCCAAGCCCGGACAGAATCATCTAAACCATGAATCTACTTTTTACACTCTAAAAATTATTTTAATATTCTCTTATCTCTACCAAACACTAGACAAAACATACTTATCGGCCTCTATCCCCCCCCAAATTTGCTAATTCTACAGTAATAAATAATTTTGAGTTAGACGACTATATAACAGTTTTTCTAATAGTAACTATAATAATAAATTCTAATTTTGAAAACCTATTATAAATTTTGATATCCGATACTTTAACGAGCCAGCTCGTGTTCGGCGCCCGACCCAGCTCGCTCGTGTTTCGGCTCGTTTACACCCCTACCAAGGACCAACTTTTTTCCCACTATATATCTAGTTCTATCACTTCCTCTTTTCTGTTTTCAATCCGTACACAAGCACAAAAAGGGTTTTGTCGACCTTAGTTGGTCCTTAGATATAAGCGCTTATCCAATTGCAATCACTTTTTGATTGTAAATTTAATATGTCTTTATTATTTGTTATTCTACTTGTGTATTTAACAAGCTACTGATGAACCGCCGTTGAGAGGGAAGAACACAAGAACGGAAAGAGATGATACATAAAGAATCAATTTTTCGACAAAGACGAAAGTCTTATTAATCAATTCTAAAAACTCTGATTATAATACCCGAACACCATCCCGAATCCCACGTACTAAACGAAGATAATAATTTCTAATATATCCCTAAACCTAATCAGATCAAAACATAATTAAATAAACGGATTAAAAATAGAAAAAATGTAGAAATTTCAGAAAATAACTTAAAAGTACAAAAATGGAGGCCGGAATAATTAAATTTGGGTCTCGAACTCGGCCCGGATGGTTTTGCTATTTGACATGTAGATCTTGAAAAGTGTTTTTTTGAATCGAAGTTGTACGTGCTGCTAAATGGAAGGATCTTATCAACGTCCATGAATGAGAAATCATAGATCGAACTGCCGAATTGGAAAAATTCGGTGCTATCATAGTATCAGCTAAGTTCACGGGCTGGAGATATCATCCTAGAGATCAAATAAAAAAAAAGGAAAAAAAATCAAATATTCGAGCAAAAAATGATGGCCGTTTAAAGATTTCTTGCATCAATTGTAAAAATTATCCAAAGTCAACGAAATTTTCGACTCAACTTGATTGAATCGCACCAACCGTCCCTAGAGCAAGCGTCAAAGGGCTTGGTGGTTGGTATCCAAGATCCCAAGTTCGAATTCTAATTGATTCACATTTCCAGCTAAGTTTATTTCTAAATAAAATAAACGAAGCGTGTAGCATACTATCTATCTCTCTCAAGAAAAAAAAACTTGATAGAGTCAGCGTTTTTTCGGAAACTCCAGCACAAATTAATTTGCCGCATGGGCTACTTATTCTTCAAGGAAGCATAATAGCTTAGAACTGAGTAGACGGTTTGCACGGCCGTGAGAAGAAAGAGGAGCAATGCCCCGATGACTGAAATAGTGATCCATAGATTAGGGCAATATTGGAGTGTGGTTTCGCCGTACCATCTACTCCTCCACTGCCTGTGATGTTTCGTTACCTGGGAATAAAGGGCATGAAGATCATCCGGCATGAGGGAACCTCCAATCTCCTCACTCAAGCTTGCAAACAAATTCACCGCATCGATATCATTAACATTAGTATTCGCCAATATGCCGCTCTTTCGGAGCAGCTTCACGTCCTCCTTACTTTGCAGAAGGTGCGCCATGCACGCGGAGTACGCTACGACGCAGCGCCCGCTCCCCTTGTACTGTTTCTCGAAGGCGACGAGGTTATGAAAGATGGTGCTGCTGTAGTCGAGTATGTGCAAGGTGGGGATCTTCACGACCCCGCAGACTTTCATCACTCCGCAATTCTCGAATGTGATGTCTAGAAAACTACCTGAAACCTCCTTCCTGAACCTGGTCGCCGACTGTCGAAGCTCGGTAGCACTAGGGATGGCTAGTGTTAGATCTGTCTTTCGAAACAAAAGTGACGCCGCGCCGAATTCGTACTTTCCTCTCGGAACCCTGGACCAGTGGAAAAGGTGGAGAAGATGATGGAACCTCGGGGAATCAACGTCCCGTATTCCTTTGTCTCGGTCTCTTCTTGGGTAGATATCGTCGAAGAAAAGAAGCGCCTGGCTTTCGATCAGGTTCTTTTCGAAGTTTGCCTGATTGGTGCTAGCTTTAAGCAGCTCCTCGATGGCGAAGAAAGGAATCTGGTTCTCGAGCATCAGTAAGTCGAGCTTGATCTGCTTCGCATTTACTTTTACATCCATCAACAAATTCAGATACTCCGTGCCGTCTTCTCCCTTCGACCAGCTACCGTCGGCGTAGTCTTCGAATGTACTTATCACGAATAGAATGAAGCAGGCATCGACGAGCAGCAACTCTAGAAAACTTTCGCTGTTGAATTCAGATAGATCTGCCGAATAGTACATGCGGGCGTCCGCTTCCTTCTCCTTCATTCTTGTGAGGTACCCCATGGGGTCGATGGCGTACCATTTGGCGATGATCCTCACCACCCGCCACTTGTCGACGTTGGTGAACAGTACTTTATCGCCGCGGTGGTAAGGACCGATGGCCACTGCCTTCACAGGGCGATGCTCGATGTGCATTTCAGAAATGGCGGGGATTTCTTCGTCGTTGTACATGTCCACCGGCAGCCCCTTTCGTTTCGGGCACGCCATCTTCATCGCGTATTTCTTCACCACCTCTAACCTTTTCTCGACCCTTGTTCGCCACTCATCTACTTCTTCTTCTTCTTCTTCTTCTTCTTCTTCTTCTCCGTCGGTGCCTTCGTTGGGAGATCGAATAAAAATGGAAATCTCTTCTCCTCCTCCTCCTCTTACCACCTCTTCAGTCGGGCTTTCCGAAGAGGAAGAGCCACAGTATTGTTTGCGCCCCATTAATTGGAGTGTAGGATTGAGTAACCGAATCAACAAATGTGACTAGCTAGAGATTATTAGCCCAGGAGTTGTGTACACATCATATATATAAATCGACCGTAAACTTCTCACAAAGAAAAAAAAAAGGAATCAAACACTCCCCTTGTTTGGTCACTAACTTCAACGTATAATCAAGTACACGCATGGGCAGATTCTCTTTAGGATATGTACATCACCACATATGTCCTGATCATTAGCATTGACATTTATTATTAAAACTCGTTACCTTATTCAGATCTAATCAAACTATTCACTAGTTTACATACTACGAGAGTGAACATTATCTGATTGTAGTTGCATGTATTTATTAGGACCAACAATTCCAGCTAATAAATACATGCAATAAATTACTTCCCATTTGTTGCATGTATTTATTAGCTGAATTTATTGCACTTCAATTCAGCTAGCGCAAGCCAAACTTTTTTTTTTTTATTTCAAAACAAGCTCTTTTTATGAAACTCTCCTCCACTTGATTTTTTTTTTTTTTTGGCAAAGAAAAAAAAAACTATTTTGATGAAACACTTCTCAACTAGTTTAAGTGTTAATCTTAAATCTAGCTATTGTTAGACATATGCCCTAGAAGCCAATAAGGACGACACATATTTTTTTAGGACATAAATTTATATTTGATTTTTAAAATTATAAATAAATTTGGGTCCTTAATTCTATTCATATTGTGTATGTGTCCATGAATCGCCTAAGGAGTTAATAAGATGATGACATATATTCTCAAGAGTTGAAAATTTGAGACATGTGTTATTGGTGGTTAATTCCTAAATGCTCCCGATCAATGAATCATTACGGGGACGGTGATTGATCAGATGAGATTGGTGCATAGGTCGCTTCCCTTTTTGGGTAGACGAGTCTCGAGTCGACAGTGTGGGGACACTGAAGCGAATATGTAGATGGTTGTTAAAGAATAAGGGTACCGAGCGTGACTAACGTGAGAAGTCACTTGGATGTCTACTCACTCGTCAATGACTTACTCAATGTTGCAGTAATGTGACTGGTCTTTTGACCTACGGTGCCTCGGCTATTCACAATGAGGTTACTGTAGTTTGACTGTACATACACTTGGTCCCTAGCCATTCTGGTCCTTGCGGTGCATGTTGGCTGCAGTAGGTTAATTGTAGAAATATGGTGCGCACTTGATGGAATCTATCTCTCTTGGTAGATAGGGGTGTTAGTCCTATGTGATTTATGAGACCGAGTTTAGAAGACCTTGGCCAGGGCAGAGTTAATAGCGGAAAAGGGTTTCCGATATTAGAGACTCGAGTCGAATAAATTTAACATATGACAGATGATGGGGTTTGACGAGTTATTCTATAACCTCCGTCTAATCGAAACTCATGATAGAAAGATTGTATCACACGGTAACTGTACCAAGAGGTTCAGTATTCCATTCTACTGGAATGCCACTACATGCTGTTAGGCGTCATTGGTGGATTGTCAGACTCATGAGAATTATCTAGATGATCGATAATTCTCATTGGGCTGAGTTGAAATTGTTCCGATCCACTGAAAGGAGTTTTAGTGATATGTTGATAGTGATTAAAATATATCTCACTACCAGATAGAATAGAACCTATGGGGTCACACACATACGAGGTTGTGATTGATCAGATAGCTAGATCGTGATTATTGAATCGTCGATGGACCTAATTGTCAATATGTTGATAATTGGACTAATTTGTAATTGTTACAAATTAGTGGTATTAAGGTATAAATGTTACTAAGAGGACTTACTAATAGTTAGTAAATTATAAGAGGACTTTTGTGCAAATGTTGTATTATTAATTTGATATGATCAAATTAGTATAAAATTCAAGTCGAATCAAATTAGGATTTAATCGATTTAACCAATTAAGGAAATGATATATTTAAATCTAGATTTGTACTTATGCTTAATGGTTATTATATTATTAATAAGAGGATTATATTCTTCTATATAATAATATGAGTTTTTAGAAAATCCTAGCTGTCATCTCTCCTCTCCTCTCTCTTCCATATTCTAGCAAGAAAAACGTCCTTTTGTAAGGGAGCTAGCACCCCAGTGAGGATATCGATCAAATCAAGAATCTCGTGTGGATATCTATAGAGACTGAACGCGTGTGCGGCTTCAAGAGAACCCAATTCCACGATTATCAAGTTGAAGTGAAGATTTATTCGTGAAAAGGGTAAAGATTCGATCTTGCTTTTCTCTCTTAATCTTAAAGAATATGAGTGATCCTAATTGCGTGGTTTTTGAGATTGGATCGTTTTCAAAATCAAATTTGTTTGATTTTTTTTTTCTGCTGCGTTTTTACCGTACGCAATTTTCTAATAGTTATGTCCTACAAAATTAATTTTTTGGTTAAAACAGTAATAGAACTAGTCCTAAAACCCCCTCCATTTGATCTTCTGGGTAACATGGCAGTAATTTCGATCTAAAAAAGAGGCTTCACCTTCCCCGCCTCCATAGATAACATACAATTTTTTTGTTTGAGCGAGAGAAGTACGTACATAGTAAGGAGTACAATTCATTAATTTTTTTAAAAAATAAACTCAATTAAAAATATAAAAAAACTTAATTTTGAACTTTGAAACCCTCACGTACCAATTATAAGTCCTAAACTTACTGCGCTAGGTATGATGAATAATAGCATACAATTGTTATGGTGCATGATTAACCTTCAACAACTTATGTTAATTATTTGTCTCTTGTGATAGTGCATAGAGTGAGATCTCACAAAATACAGGCGAGAGAAGAAGAGAAGTCAACTTAGCTGGGGAAGTTTTTACTGGGATCTACGTTTTGATGGACACAAAACTGCAGTGTTCACATGGAGCTAATTAATTAATGCTGGGCCAGCTATATGCTAGCTAGAGCTGAGTATATATAATTTACAAATCCTACTTCGTGTGGTTTAATTTGTTTACTCTAATGAAAATTAGAATTAGACGTCAACTAAAATTTAGATTAGCAAATCTATCATTCTAGGCCAAATTGCATAAAAAATCAACTTATTTTGGGCTTTTGCAAAACCGGGCCACCTTTTTCGTTTTTGCAGATTCGGTCCGCTTTTTCAGCAAACTGATCAAAATACCCTTTTTACTTTTTCTCTTTCCTCTTTCTCTCTCCTCTTCGTTTCTCTCGTTCTTTTTTTTTTTCTCGCCAGCAGAGCGGAGGCGGACACGGTCCGTCTCGCCTCTCACCCTCATGCTCTCGCCCTCGCCCTTGCCCTCGTCCATGCACCCCCCATCTTCCTCGCCTCCGACCCCGCCAAGGCCGCGCCGCGACCTTTTTTTTTTGCTTTTTTCTTTTCTTTTCTTCTCCGACTCTTCTCCACCGTCTCCGACGACGACGCCTCTCTCGTCCTTCCCCGCCCTTCTCATCTCTCCCTCTCCCTCATTCTCTGCCGCATCCGACGACGATGCATCTTCGCCGGCGCCAACGTCGACACCGTGGAGGTCACTGCGACGCTACAGGCTCGGAGCGGGGGTCCTTAGCGGCGTCGTCGCCAGCACCATGGCTATTGGCAAAGAGGGTGACAAAAAAAAATTATAGAAAAAATAAAAAAAAAATAAAGATAAAAAATTATATAAAAAGAAGGATGAACATGAAATTGCATCGTTAA
>NC_033639.1:5423738-5452062 GCF_001540865.1 Ananas comosus | reverse complement strand
GCAAAAAAAAAAAAGTCGCAGCGCGGCCTTGGCGGGGTCGGAGGCGAGGAAGATGGGGGGTGCATGGACGAGGGCAAGGGCGAGGGCGAGAGCATGAGGGTGAGAGGCGAGACGGACCGTTTCCGCCTCCACTCCGCCTCCGCTCTGCCGGCGAGAAAAGAAAAAAAGAACGACAGAAATGAAGAAGAGAGAGAAAGAGGAAAGAGAAAAAGTAATAAGGGTGTTTTGGTCAGTTTGCTGAAAAAGCGGACTGAATCTGCAAAAACGAAAAAGGTGGCCCAATTTTGCAAAAGCCCAAAATAAGTGGATTTTTTATGCAAATTAGCCATCATTCTAATATATATAAACCTCGTTAACATCATCTTTTTAAGAACATTGATGATGGAAGCAATATATAGTTCCAACCACCATAATGTAGTACTAGAAAACAATAAAGTTTCCAAACAATTTCGATTTGTTTCCAATCCTTGTTACGTAAAACACTTTCGAAACACTGTTAATTTAAAAAATTTCAATTCGTTTCAAACCATATCATAGTGTACTTCAACGCTTTCAAAGCGTTGTTAAATTAATAAACACCTCATATCAGCTATTGAATATCGTTAATTTTGAAATTTTTCAATTACTAGATAATTTGCTTCAAAAAATTTGAATATTTAGTCATTAGATTATTCATATACTATGAATAATATTTAACAATATTGATCAGTGATTCAAAAGCTCGATTACTAAAGATAGAGTGGGCATAACAAAGGACTTGTGTTGTCTATAGCATTACTCACATACTCTCTCTCTCTCTCTCTCTCTCTCTCTACTATACTATTATGAGTATGATCGCCCTCGTACTCATAAGTTGTTTTCGATGATAGAGTTTTCAAATGGACGATTCATACCGTCAAATGTTATCTAGAGTATTTAAAACTTCTAAAAATCAAATTTCATAATTTTTTGACATCATTAACTTACGATCAAAAGGTCACAAAATTGATAATTTTTAACGGCCGGTATGGGATACTTGCTAGTTTAACGGTGTAAAAGAATCGGAATCGGTTGAATTTTAATAAAAAATTCTATTCGCTATTTAGATAAAGATCAATAACTCCGATCTTAAATTGAAGGATCTGATCATCCATTTTTAGGACGTCGTTCGATTTCGACCGTTCATTAATTTTATACCCGCTTGATGGATTTTATTATGATTCCAAAAAATTACGAAATTTATTTTTTAGAAGTTTCAAATACTCTAAATCATATTTAACGGAATGGATCGTCGATTCGGAAGCCCCATCATCGAAAACAACTTATGAGTACGAAGGACCCAATACTCATAAGAGTTTAGTAGCCCGACAGTAGAAATTGAATAATCTTTAAAATTTGAGTATAAGACTTTTAAATTCAAAATCAAGAATGTTAACCTTAATCTTGATAGTTTAAAGTATTTTCTATCAAATTTGAAGAAATTTAGATTCTTCTACATCGTTAACCTCCAAACTCGCTATAGTAACCATTAAAAATTGACAATTTTGAAATGATTTGATCATAAAATAACTATGTCAAAAAAATATAAAATTTTATTTCTAAAAACTTTAAATACCCTAGATCAGTTTTAATAGTATGGATCGTTGATTTGAACACCCTAAAATCGAAAACAGGACTATAGTATCGGAGCCTCGGTACTATAAATAATATAGGAGACTAGCTCTATATATATATATATAGAGAGAGAGAGAGAGAGATTTAGTATAGAATATGTTTTGGAAGTAAACGATGTCATTTACTTCTCATCCTTTCCATCAATGAAAGTGAGTATAATGATGAGTATAATGAATTCACCACCTATTAATTGGCCCTAAGAGAGTGCGACGTTTTTGCTGTCCATAGACATATATCCTAAGGTGAGTGTGATGATTTCGCCGCCAATGGCTAGCTTGATGCATGATAGAACGAACTTTGTATTTTTGATCCTTGTGAATTGGGTACTGATAATAGTAAGCATATTTACGGGTTGAATTACTAAGATTTCATTATCTGTATTGACGGAGACATAATAATACTTGTTCTCTTTTTGCATATATTAGATGTATACGTTTATTGCTAGTTTTATGCTTACCTTCCACACATTGTGCCTTCTTTGGACTGGGAGAGTAAAGCTTTCCTGTTGGACGCCCTTATCCATTGATCCACGACAGCAAGGCCCAGTCGTGGATCTGTCGTGGATCAGCACGACCCATAGCCTGGCTGAACCGGCCGCCTTTGTTCAACTTAGGGTGTGTTTGGTTTCACGTAAAACTGTGGAAAAAAAAATTTCAGTGGAAAAAAAGTTTTATATCGTTTAGTGTTTGATTTGTAAGAAAAGAAAAATAGTTTTCCGTAACGGTTGTTTGGTTGAAAGAAAAAAAAAATATAGATAAAAAATTATTTAATATATTTTTATTATATATATTTATAATATATAATAATTAATATACTATATATATTATTATAATTTCTATATATAGATTAAATATATTTAAAATTATAATAAACATAATACATAATAATTATAAATATTAATAAATAATTATAAATTTATAAATAAAATATTATATAATAATATCTCTATATAAAAATAAAATACTATATATAGTATACTATATATATAGTCCGGACTGACTTGGTTATAATAGCACGACGCACTTGGTGCTACCAGTTTTCCGCTGTTAGATCATACCTTTGATATTGTCACCCGTAATCATGCCTATTCAACCAACCACCCACTTCAACCCTTAGGGGGCCCGCCATCATTCAAAACCGCAGTATATGATATAAATTATATAGTAGAGTATATAGTATATGATAGCTATTCTATATAAGAGGAGGTCCACCGTTGGACTCCCTCCATGCGAGTCCATGAGGCCGCTTGGGCCTCCTGGACCGTGACAAAGCCCGCCGCCGCGAGACGCGATTTGCCTCGAGTTTTCGTTATCCACCTCACACGCGGAAAACGAAATAGAAGTTTCCCTTAAATACGTAAAAGTATTTTTCCAAAAAATTTTTACGACGAATAACAAATGATAGCAAACCACTTTGCATCCACCGAACAATTTATCTGATTCCATCCATTGTACATCACGCAAACACCCCCCTTTGGCCTGATTTACACTCCAGGTAGGCATAAAACACGCTGAAGTTAAAGAATTTCTTATGCTTCAAGATTCCAACTATTAAACAAGTGAAATTGTACGAGACGATCTTGTCTTGAGTGATGCTTGGATATTATTTTTTACAAATTCAGTTCAACTACGTTCTTGGTTAGGGTTCCAGGAAGTATCACGTTACTGATGGTTATATTATAGTATGTATAGTATATTAGGTATATATATAGGTATATGGAGGTATATTTATATATATCAGTGTATGATGCTTGTAAAAGCCACAGTATTAATGTTGGTCAGTTTTTACCGTGTAGATCCTACTTTTCGAATCAATTTTCAATCATAAGATTATACTATTCAATCAACCACCACTCAACCCTTAGAAGGGCCAACATTCGTAACCGCTATCTCTTAAGTCAAATGGTAAAAAATTTACAGGCCACCAATAACTTAGTAACTTTAAATATAAACAACTCATTGGTGGTACTTATTAGTATTAGTATATTTAGTATATATAATATACTATTATATAGTAGGTATTTAGTTTATATATATATATATGTGATATTGTCAAAGCGCACTCTTTGCTGTCCACTCGTCCGGAGCACGTGATTTTGCTTAATTTTTTATAAGTTAACATCGTTTAGGTCTCTTGTTGCAAGATTTTAAGAAGAGAGAATGCAAGTCTTTGATTAAAAAACAGAGAGACATATTGTACTTTTTAACATAACTTTATTCAAAAACACACGCGGAAGCGTTTTAATAGGAGTGTCAGTATGGAAGTGTCCAATTTGTATTTTGAGATATGTTAGATGGCGTCAAGTTTTGCCTTCCTAACGGCAATACAGTTTTCCGTTATTGTTTAGTTGCCAAAGAAGATTTATTTCGATGCTCAGTCTCAATATCTCAACTACTCAAACAGAATTAGGTTATGAGGGCATCACATGTTTGAGACACTTTTGAGTAAGCTGTCCCATTTATCCTAAAACTAATAAATAATATCTACTAATGTTAAATATAAAAGCAATCAACAAACGATAAAAGAATTACTCTATTTCAACCCATCACACTCATCCATTTGGCCCGAATTACAAATAGAAAGAAAAAAAAAGAAAAATCAATTACCATCTTTTCTTCTCTCTTCACTCAATCCACTGAAATTCTAGACGAAGAGCCTTTTCTGTCGTCCTCCTCCGCCACCGCAGCTAACGAGATAGAGTTTCGGCGGTTGCTAAATGCTTAAATAAGTGTTAGTAAATTAGCAGCACTCTTTTAGGTTATAGCAACACTCTTTAACTGTCACTATATACCTAGCGACCCCACATATAGCAACACTTTTTAAAAGTGTCGGTAATTTTAGCTAGCAGCACTTTTTTGACATGTACCTATATTTAAAAGTGTCGCTATAGACCGTTTTTGTTGTAGTGCAACTTGTCTTTTGCTTCCCGTTAGAGTAAAGTAAGGATACTTTTAAAAACAAACAAAACCTTTTCCACATTGTTATGGGTGATAAGTTTTCCAAATCAACAATCACCTCTATTATATACGGTATAAATTATATGAATTTTCTAGAAACTAATTTTTACAATTATTCGAAGACGACCGGCATCTTTCCAATCAGTAGGCATTTGGAGTCAAAGGAAATCGGTATCACCAAACATGATAGAGAAAGTCGAGAATGATCGGCATCTCCCAATATGAAGTAGTGAGCTAAGGAGAGTCGACATCTCCCAATATGACACTTTCGAAAAGTCATAACTTATATCTTCTTTTTTTTTGAGAGAGAGAGATAGGTAGCACGCTACCTGCTTCATTTATTTCATTTAGAAATAAATTTAGCTGGAAATGTGAATCAACTAGGATTCGAACTCGGAACCTCAGTGTCACGCCCCGGGACCGGCGGAGGCCCTCCCGGTAGCGTGCCCAGACCCGCCATATGTCCACACATATAAGGCGTCTAAAATAAAAGCGGAAGTAAAAGCAAGAATTACAACGACTAGGAATGAATAATATCTAACGATATCAGAGTAAGTAAAGTTCTATCATCTAAAACAAGAATAAAGGAAATATACTAATCCATAATAGTAAAGCACAAGGTGATACAATGCAAACTCCTCAAAAGAAATACAAAAATTCAAAAGAAGGGTGGTCTCTATATATATACGGGTACAACTCTCAACCTCTCACAAAATAAAATAACGAGAGGTAGACCACCTATCAAATCGTCCTCGAAGGAAGCTAGCTCGAAGCAACTCCCTTCCCGCGGTCTCTAGCCTCTCCCGACATGGAAGGCTCTGAAAAACATCAAGAAAACGAGGGCGTGAGAACTATAATTTATAGTTTCCAGTGGGCAATTACTGACCTCAGCTCAATGCACCACTAGGCCCCAGAAGAAACGAGTAAGCACGGTAAACAACAATAATGATAATGATAACTGCGGTATGAAAGTATGCATGTTTACTAAGCTTACTATACCATAAACATTACGATGTCAATGTTCTACATTTACTCTTTCATAATAAAGAATGTTCAATGCACAAGTAATATGTCTCAACATGGCCACAGGTAATTGTCACGGTCCACTTTATGAAGTTATAAAGATCATGCTTTATCATGGCAACAATATATATATGGATGCAATAAACAACATCTCCTAGCATACTACATGTATGTATATATACTCTAGTGTCCAAAACTATGCTAGAAGCAAGTCCAAGTAACCCAACTACTACTCTCTATCTAGTAGTGATTATAACACACACAACACCGTGTCGATTTTCATTTCCAATCAAGGACCTACCAAAGGTAGTCCAGCTTGTGCCGCCTAAGTGCCTGTGGTAGCCCAACATCCCTACTCTTGGAATGTGTCTATCCCACTCGACCCCGTAGGCATCTCAATACCGCACGAGCGAACATAAGTCGCGTAGACTAACTCCGGAGTGCCGGCTTGTAGGGAGCGACCCTCACAAGCATGTGCGAATGAGCACAAATGGCAAGCAAGCGTAGTCCAAGTCTCAAGTATCCAATCCTCATGTTTCTAACATGGTATAGTTACTAGCATCCTGAAGATCTAGGTCTAAGTCACAATTAAAGTTCCAACGTTCATGAAGTCTAGTGCCCCTTGATGACACTTCGACATTTCAATGTTGAGCATACACCAAATCCCTCAATGGCCCTATCCACTAGGTTCACCCATGTCCCGAGCTCAATGCCGCTTGATGACATTAGCTCTCTAATTCACATAACATTCTAGTTTGATGCCTCTTTATGGCATATTAGCTAACTTTCATGTCACAAATAAACTTAGATTTAAATGCATGATTCAAGCTCATTTTCATTATAAGGAACATGGCCCAATATAAGAATGCTAAACAATCAAACATAGGCTTCATATGCAACTCTCTACTATATAGGAGTCCAAAATTGCACTATATGTAACATAGGCATTTTAAGCATTTTAAAATTCACAATAAATACATATAACAAGAATATGGATGCTTTTTCATTTTACAACACTTAAATCATCAACAATGAGATTTCTCATTGTGTGGCTAGGTCAAACCCACCGAACCGTCGCATAATCCCTCGATTCACCGAACGGAGTTGTCCACGAGTCTCCAAATACCCTAAAAATATTAAGCGAAGAGATACACGGGCATTAATATCAACTATAAGATCAAATATTAACCAACAAGGCAAAAGGGCTAAGATCTCACCTAGGGTGGAGAAAAACTCTCACAAGCTCCAAAAGAAGGCTAAGATCCTTCCAATCCAACCCAAAGGAGTGCTCTAATCCAAATAATTTAGCCCCAAAAGCCCTAGAATCAAAATGCCCAAAATTAATCCTAAAACCTCATTCTAGGGTTCCAACTATCAAAAAGCAACAAAACTCAAATCTAGAGGAGGAGAAGGGGTTACTAACCTCTTAGAAGTTTCAATCAAGGTTCTAAGTTCACCAAGTGTGGAGATCTTCCTCCTCTCAAGCTCCAATCCCAAGCTCCAATGGTGGAAAAGCCTCCAACACCCAAAAAGGAGCAAAAAGAGAGGCTTTAATCTCTCTAAATCCAAATAAAAACCAAGGAAATCAAGGGGGAGAGTGTGGAGGGCTCCCTTACCTCTCCTCTTGCTGCTGGTGAGCTCAGGGGAGGCCTCAAGGGCGTGGGTGTTGATATAAGAAGTCCACAATTGCCAAAACACCCCTGCAGTTCAAACTGCACGAAATCAGCCTCCTTGTACCGGTACACGAGTCCTTGTACTGGTACAAGCCCCACGAAAATCTCAACCCAAGGCTCGGGTTGAGGGTTCTCTGGCTCTGTACTGGTACACTCAGGTACCAACCACCAAGTCCTTTGCCAGTTGCTCTAGGGACGATTGGTAACTTATATCTTAGTTACACACTAATTAAGTTCTCATGACTTCCAAGGGTCAGTTCATTTGTAAGTCCTTTTGTTCTCTAGCTCAAGTTTTCCTAGATGTCTATGCATCACTATGTTTAACACCATACGTTACATCCTAGGTTAAATGTCACTATTATATCATCTAAGCTTCAAATTATTTTTTTCTTTTTTGAGAAAGAGGTAGCTGCTTCATTCATTAAAACAAATGAATTAAGCGTCCAGGGTGGAAGCAGCTAAGGCCTCCGAAAGACAAAAAAGAGTGTGGATTAAAAACTAAATAATAGAGCAGGAAAAGATATATGGGAACAGCGTGCGTAGAGGGGTTTCTCCAATCCAGATATCAGACCACAACTTGATATTAGTACCACGGCCTAGTTCGTAGGATACGCTGCATTTGAACACATCACAACATCGGACCACACTTTTCCACCATTACGAATAGGGGACGAAGGCTCTGCCGTCATGTAGCGGTTTACGTCTGGTGTAGTAAAGAGAATTTATTAGTTTGCACCACGGGAGATTTGGTTCGTTGAGAAAGCGCCACCACCATTTGGTTAAGAGGGCTATGTTCATAGCGTCCATTATTTTTGATCCCTAGCCCTCCTTCAATCTTGCTTCTACAGATGGTTTTCCAGCTGATGAGACATTCTCATCCAAAGATAGTAGAAGTCCCTTTCCAGAAAAACGCTCTTCTTCGGCCCTCGATCCTGTGTAGTACCCAATATGGTGCTTTGAAAGTAGATAAGTGAAATAGCGGTAAGTTGGTAAGAACCGAGTTGACGAGAATAAGTCTTCCTCCTTGAGATAGGAGTTTAGCTTTCCATCCGTCGATTCATGCGTTGACGCGGTTGATTACGAAGGCCCAATCTTCCTTACGTAATTGTTTATTGTAAAGTGGTAGGCCCAAATAGCGAACAATAGCTTGCCCACTTTAAATCCTAGGATGTTGACCAATCTGTCGGCTTTGCGCGGTCGAGATCCCAAGTAGTACAATTCCGATTTGTTCTGGTTAATCCTAAGTCTAGAGGCCCACTCAAAGATCTTCCAAAGAAACTGAAGGTTCCTCATGAAATGTTTTCTGGGTTCGCAAAAAAATATTGTGTCGTCGGCGTACTGAAGGAGCACCGTTTCGCAGTCCTCAGTTGGGCCAATTCTACGTAGTAGATTGTTGCCCCTAGCGGTTTCGGTCAGCCTGGCTAGGCAATCAGCAACTAAAATAAAGAGATAGGGTGAGAGCGGGTCTCCCTGTCTAAGGCCCTTCTTAGCTTTTAGCCATCTAGTCGGGGTAGGTGTCATTCACTAAAATAGCGACTTTGGCATTGCATATACATTGTTCGATCCAGGACCACCATTTTTCACTGAAGCCGAGCCATCTAAGGATGCTTTGCAAGAAGGTCCATATGACATTGTCGAAAGCTTTTTCGAAATAGGCCTTGATACAAACGCATTTCGTGCCAGATTTTGAGCACCAGTTGACTAGTTCGCATGCTATAGCAAATGAGTCTATTAGTAGCCGGTCTTTGAGGAAGGTCGATTGGGAAAGGGAGATTATGGACGGCAGTGTAAGTGCAAGTCAATTGGCGAGGACTTTAGAGATGATTTTTTGTATTCCGTTGATGAGACTGATCGGTCGGAAGTCATTTGCCTTGCGCGGTCCTTCTTTTTTGGGGATGAGGCACACAAATGAATAATCGATGGGACCCGTAAAATGTCTGTCAGCCTGCAGGTCAAGGAATACATTGAAAATGTCCTTCTTTGCCGTCTCCCAGAAGGTTTGGAAGAAAATAAGGGGATAGCCATCTAGCCCGAGGACCTTGTCACTGCCTGGTTGGAAGGTAGCTGTCTTGTCCTCCTCAAGAGTGAATGGGGACGTTAGGGAGTCGGGGTTGCACAATCTATTAGAGTGATAGAGGTTACTCCAATTCCGTATGAAGGAAGACATTCATCCGCGTGACCAAATAGGCGTTTAAAAGCGTGAAAGAAGTAGAATATATTGTCCTCTTCATTGGTGATTTGCTTTTCTAATTCATCCTCAATGATTTCAATGGCGTTGCTTCGTTTCCGGCCATTAGCCACGGCGTGGAAAAATTTAGCATTTTCGTCACCTTCTTTGAGCGAGAGTTGTTTGGCCCTGGTGTTCCAGAGGATTTCTTCCTCCTTTAAGATAAGCTGTAGTTGCCCTTTGAGATTGGTCCGTTTATCCAGGGTTTTTGAGACAGGTTAGAGTGTTCCTCTAGGTGGTCGATTCTTGAAGTTCCTCCTGTATGTGCTTCTTTGTGTGGGATATACTGTGGAAGTTGGACTTGCACCATTCCTTTATCCTAGTTTTGCAATGACTAAGCTTAGGAGTTATACAGAGGATGGTTGATTGCTTACAAGGGACTTCATTCCACCATTTCGGCACGTTCGACAGAAAGTCATCCTTGGTGAGCCAAATCCTTTCAAATCGAAATCTCCGCGGCATGGGGAGGAGTCCGGTGAAGAGAACGATCGGTGTGTGGTCAGAAGTGATCCGCGGGAAAGCCTTGACCTTGCTAAGGGGGAATGAAAGGTCCCACTCGGTGGAGACGAGGAATCTGTCGAGTTTGGCCAGGGAGGGTTTTTGTTACGTGTTAGACCAGGTGTAGGTTTGGTTCGACAGCGGTAAATCAATGACCGCTAGGTTTCAGATGAGATCCGAGAACATTGCCATGGATTTGGAGCTCCAAGGGTTTCCTCTTTTTTCGGCTTGGTTTCTGGTGAAATTAAAGTCGCCGCAAATAACCTATTGGAACAGGTCCCGTTGAGTGCAAGCAGTTCAGAGCAAAAATCTTCTTTTCCGTCCTAAGTGGGGGACCCGTAGACGTTAGTGAGATAGAAGGTCTTGTCGGTAGCAAGATGGGTTAGGTTGAGAGTGAGTGATTGCTCTCGAACCAAGACCTCGTTACACTTAAAAAAAATTAGAATTCCAGCACGTGAGTAAACCGCCAGAGGTCCCGAAAACGGGGATAAAGTGGCACCGGTCGTAGCAAGAGCCGCAACAAGAACGAAGGAACGAACGGGACACGGAATCCACTTTAGTTTCTTGAAGGCAGACGACAGTACTATAGAGATTAGACAACACGAACTTGACACAGTAACGCTTGGCCGGATCATGCAGACCAGGGACATTCCAACTTAACAAGTTAAACATCGAAAAAACGAAAAACACATACAGCAGTAGTTGACACAGACTCGACAGGCATACTACATCTAGGCTTCTATCGACAGGAATTTTTTAAATTCCGTAGCGTCAAAATCGGAGAGTGACACCCCGCAGAGCAGGCTCCGCGCCTTGATTTTCTTTTTGAACCTCTTGTGCACTGAAGTCGCCGGCATGGTTGGTCCCCCCTCGAGGCGGTGCGCTTTTCTGCGCATCGCCCTACTTAACATAGAGTCCTTCATCAGCGTGGCCAAGCGAGCACTCAATCTGGGCGCATCTAGGGTGAGGCAATCAGTAGCAGACAGGTGCGGCACATCTTGAGGTAGGCTGCCAAAGTCGTTCCATGGGAAGGCCGACGCCAGATCATTGCTGGGCTAGGACCCAAGACAATTAGAGATAAACGAATCACGGCCAGAGACAGATAAATGGAGGTTGAGCCCCAACCCAAAGCAGCCAGGATCAGAGATTAAGTAGGTGAGGGTCCACCACGGACTGGACGAGCAAGGTGCGGGGTCTAATGCAGTGAGGATACGCGGGTCATCCGAGAAGGATGGCCGGAAGTTAAAATAAATGCACCGGCGATGATCCGCAGAGTTGAAAATCCCATGAAATCCCGCTTTGTCAGAAGCTTCTAGGTGCAAGAACCAAGGGTCAGCCAGGGGGTTTCCATATTTAGGTAAGAGTGCATTAATGGTGCTGGAGAGGCAAGAGCCAGTTAAGGGGAAGGAGGAAAAGGTAGAGCCGGTGTCAGGTTGAACGAGAATGGAAAACCCAACGGCGTGGGAATTTGAAAGTGAAAGTGAAAGGCACTCCTCAGGACGGTCGCTCTGCCGATCGCCGAAGAAATAGTAGCGGGAGGTGCCGGCTGCCCAGTCATAAGCCGCGGCGGAGTAAGAGCCTCGCGTGGCGGAGGGAGGGCATTGCGTCGCAGAGGGATGATAGGAGGCGCCGACTGCCCAGCCATTTGTCGTAGTGGAGGGAGAGCGACGCGTGGTACAGGGAGAGCGTCGTGTGGCGGTGGGAGGGCATCGCGTTGTGGAGGAAAAGCATCGCGTCGTCTATCGCGGATTTTGGAAGAATTCCAGGAGGCGTCGGAGTTAGATGAACCGCCGATCTCCATGTGTCTCCCTTGCGCAGAGCTGACGGAGAGCTGGCTGTCTCCAAAAGAAGGTCTGGCAGGCGGGTCGTGCTGATCCGTGCGTTCATTGTGGGGGTTAGCACGCCTCTCCTCCTTTGCTGCGAGCCCACCTTTCCAGCTGGATTAGCACCGAAAGCGATAGATCCCCAAAGGAGATCTCCAAGTTTTAAGGAATATCGAAGAGGTGGTTGACGTCTACCAGGCACCGGTAGCCAGAAAGGTCGACGATGCAGGCGCTGGAGTCATCCGATCTGATGAACCGGCCGAAACCGCTGACGAGAGCCGCCACGGTTCGAGAGGACCAGCACTCGTACGAAAGACTAACAAAAGGAATCCAGGCTTTGTAGGTGAGTGGCGGCCGCCGTGCGGCACTGTATGGATTCCAGGGAAAGTAGCGCAGTCAAAAATCCCCCAGACTGAGGATGTCCCTGTGGATGAGGTCGTCGCATGGCACCCATTCCGAGAGAAAAACGACGAAGTCTCTTTCGCGGTACCTTGCAATGTGGAAGTCGGTTGTGTACCTTCCGAAGGGACTCGCAAGGCCATTTGCGATAGTGTCCTGAGGGAAATGACCGAGATTGGTCGGGGGGACGACATCTACCAGGATAGCATTTCTGCGGCGATTTTGTCGGGCCCAGAAGTCATCGGACAAGGGAACAAAAACGGAAAGATACGCAAGCCCGACGCGCATTGCTCTATAGATCTCCATCAGCAGATGTTGCATGCAGTGCTTAGCTCTGTGGCCCGACTTGAAGCTCTTGGTGCACCTAATAGGATCGTGACAGTGAGCAACCCAGTGATCCCTTCCCAAGCACCTATAACATCTGCCTTTGAAGGAAAATCGACCACTGTTCGAAGAAGGGGAAAGATGCGATCTCGGAGGCGACGAGCGAGAGCGGGGTGGAGTGGAGGTAGAGTGGGAGAACCAGGGCTGAGGAGCACGTCCCTGTACGTCCTCTTAAAAGACGTGGATGGGGGGCGCTTCTTCCAGTCTTGCCTATCAGGCCGAGGCTTGTTCTCTGGTCCAAAGTTGTCAGCAGCTTGAGATTTGGTGGGTGCAGTAAATGATCTAGAGATTTGAAGGGGGTTATCTTGTCTGAAGTAGGCTGTCCGAGTTAATGTGTTTGCCCAGGTAACCTTCTTGAAGTTGGAGCAGCCCTCGTACCCATGATTACAGAGGTGGGTGGCTGCTTTAACTCCCTTGCCTAGTTCCAAGTAAATCTCGTTGGGTCTCTGCTGCGAAACAGAATACGCACCAGCAGGGGCGAGATCACAGGGAGCATCTTTGAAGGCGGCTTTCCCGTCGCCAGTCGTGCCTAGAATCATCGCTTGCGGATCACGTCGTGGGTTCGGGGAGAGCACCATCTTCTTCCCAGTCTTCTTCTATTCCTGAAACTCGGTCGCCTTCTTCCCAGTCTTTTTCTCTTCTTGAAGCTCAACCACCTTCTTTCCAGATTTCTTCTCCTCCAGAAGCCCAGCCACCTTCTTCCTAGTCTCCTTCTCCAGAAGCTCAGCCACCTTCTTCCCAGTCTCCTTCTTCGCCAGAAGCTCAGTCACCTTCTCCTTGCGTTTCTTCAGCGCACAGAGCTCACGAAGCTCTATGGACAGAGTCTTTAAGCTTGGTGGTTGGTACCCGAGGTCTCAAGTTCGAATCCTTGTTGATTCACATTTCTAGCTAAGCTTCAAATTTATATAATACTTTATTTACATGTAATGTGGACTTTCATTCTTCATGGCAAAGGAATTGGAAACTCTGTTTTCTTAAGTCAAATGCTTTTGTAGTTTTCTGGACCTCGACAACTGGGTTTGGTTGCAACATGGATATATAGTTGGTTAGCACGTATGTGGATTGCTGGACAGGATTGGAGCCATTTTGACGCTAAATGAATGCGAAAACAGACTCGAGATTGAAAATCCTGTTAAAACTGAAGTTTTATGAGTTTCAAACGCCCAAAAGATGTTTAAGGCGCTAGCAAGCAGGCTTTGGATGTGAATTCAAATCCTAGTTCCGGACTCCCAATAGTACTGTAGAAACCCAGATGTAGGTTGGTGATGATCTGATCGTTGCCTCGACATGTGCATAGTGACTCATAGGTGTTTTAGGCACAAGATTTCGGGCACCCGAAGTGTCCACGTGCAGCTACAACAAGTTTAGGCTTCTGTCCGAGCACATGAAAGAGGGAGTGGACACAGCTATCGTAGATTCGGATGCCCGAAAGGCTAGTTCTAGTGCCCGAAAGTGCGTATTTGAGCTAAGGTGCATTATTTCTAATTTTCTATGGGTTGGGCTGCAATTGTATTTTGTTTATAAATAGTTCAGGGATGTTTCTCATCTACTCTTTTCTCACTCAACGCCCTGAGGCTTATCTATCATTCTTAGTCTCCTTCTTCTTACTCTCTTTCCCTATGGGCACCACAGTTATGCATAACCTGTTAGTTTGATATACACCGAGGATTTGAGAGATGACAGATTATGGACAGCTTACAATTTATTGTTGTTGTGGATTAATTCAGCAATTTTAAACAGTGAGTTATACCTGATTGTGCCGTGGGCACCTTGATAATATTTATTATAATCTGGTTGATCATTCACATATGACTTAGCCTGCAGGAGCTTGATTGTGCTTGATAGATATGCTATTATACTCAAACGAGTCGCGCCCCTCGAGTGCCCCTCTAGAGGCTGGCGGCTAATTTAGTGTATAGATAGCCTCTGCGTCGACAGACCACGGAGTCAAGGTGGGGGCCGAGCGTGAGGCGAGCGCAGGCTTGACGAGACTTACAAGTCGGCCAGTGTGATTGGGTTACAGTTTTACTTATTCAATAACTAGTTGATGCATGCTATTTATGAATTACAATTTTCAGCAGTAGTAGTATAGAGGTATGATAGTGGTAATTTATTTTCACCAACTCTATATATCCTACTTTCATTTAGCTATCTGTACTAACTTTGTCTCTAATAGACCTAGTGGTTGTGCCATTGTCGTCGACGATAGGACTTACTAGGGACTACAATTTAATAGTTTTCACACTTTTTTTGTTATTTTTTGGTTTTAGATAACTTAGCTCCTGCTCCATCTGGCTGAGGTAAAGGGATCGTAGATTAGATAACATCTCCTATTAGTATTGACCAAACTAGAGGAGGACTAGCCTATGTACTTTATTTTGACACCAGCCAATACATATATGAATTGGCTGACCCGTGGTGGCTGTATTTTGGATATGTATGATATACTATGGATGTATGTATGTATAGCATTGCTTATCTATTTGATTACTTTATACTCATACATATTAGTTGCAGACTACTAGGACTTTTGTAGTTGTGAACGTCTAATACTTGCTATTGATAGATGGTTGACGCTTCGTGTGCGCAAAGTGCTTCCCATGTATACAGCGGGTCTATTAGTGTACCCAGAGGCTTCGCTATAGCCCGAGGTGTGACAGCTTTTAAGCCCACATGAACTTTTAAATCTCATGATATGCAAACTAAATATACTTTAATTTACTTTTTTACCTATAATACATACATATGAACAAATTCTTTAAACAAAGGGAAAATCAAATCCATTTCAATGATATTTTTTACCTCTAGTTAGATTTTTCTAGGAGATGCTTTTTGATCTCTTTAGAACATCAAGGAACTCTTAAAAAAGAGTCTAACTGAGTTAAAACCTCAAAATCTTTCGTTTGGAAATATCTCTAAGAACAAACCCTAAAAATTTCAACTTAACATCTCCTCCAAGCAAGGAAAATGTGGGTTGATCGCGAGGTGGTTCCCTTTCCTATCCTAGAGCTCCCTCTAAGAGCTCTTCATCTTCTCCAAGCTCCCAATAGGGGTGGATCTGAGGGTTCCAACAAAGGGGCAAAAACTAGATTTTTCTTCTTTTTAGAGAGAGAAAGAAAAGAGAGTGCAAAAGAGAAATGAAAGAGGGGAGGGGTGTTGGCTATGAGAGGTTTTCTATAGAAGTGCTACAATTGTACTTAAACCCTCCGATAATTTCTATTTGCAACTAAACATAACATAGCATCTGCGATAGGTTTGGGGCGCCCGCCCGAACTTTCAACTGCCAGAAAGCTCAAAGCTGCAGCTTCGACGCTCTCAGTTGCAGCGTTTGGAAGATGATTTGGGTGCCCGACCGAGACCATTGGCCGAAGCGTTGTGTCTTCGGCTCCTACTTGAAAACCTTGATGAGCTTTTCCTCGATAAGATTATTGTGTTTGATTGTGTCACATGGCAAAAGATTGAACCATAGACAATTTTTTATGCAGTTAAAATACTATTGCAGTACTGTAGCACCAATACTGTAGCAATAAATATGTAGCATATACTGTAATAGTGGATTGCGAAAAAAAGAGATTAAAAATAGAATAAGAAAGTCAGAAAAGAGAAATTAGAGGCTAATTCAGGCTCAAGTGGAAGAAGTGATGGACAATCAAGACTTGGAGGGGAGAGTAATAATAGGGATAAAATCCCACACCATCAAAAGCAATTCGACCAATTTTCTAATCTACTTAAATTTAATATATAAATCTAACTTAGCTAAATCTAACATAATGTGCTTGTTGTCGAGTACCACAGGAGGGATAGAAAATACAAATGGTCACACACAAACAGGGCAATAACCTGAAGAAAAACCAATAATAAGTTGGAGGATTCCATTTGTGTGTCGTTGTAGTTGTTGAGGATTCCAATTCAGGGCCAGAATCAGAATGCACAAGCAACATAACCAACTACAAAACAGCAGTTGTGCCGGCAATGGTTTGTAGATTTGCGACGACCAGCGACTAAATGGTGCACAAACTATCAATCTTGAGAGAGAGATCACCCAAATTTAATCAAAAACAGGGTCATGAGTTGATTGAGAGAGAGATCACCGAAACAAAATCAAAAGAGGGTACAGATGATGCACTACTCAGATTGCTACATTCACTACACACAAAAAGCTGGATGTTACAACCAACGGCTTTTTCTCTCAGAATTTTAGCTGTGTGAGTAGAAACAACAAAAAGCCCTCAGGAATAGGAAAAATAAAATAAAATAAAATATTAGTTAAACAAACATTTAATGAGCGACGGTTGCGACAGATTCGGGTTGCGGATCTGGTCCCTTGTTCAATGCGTCCCAGTCAATCTCCCTTAAAATTTTGAGTCTCTCATCCAAAGGTACAAAACCTGATTGCGGATTAACTGCTCCGCAGATACCAGCTTTATAAATCAGAACAATACTTCCCCCCATATCTGGGCCATGAAGCTTCCCCGTTAGTAATACTCGAAGAGGCATAAATAGAGATTTTCCCTGATAAGTAATCAAAGGAAGAGGGGGAAAAAAAAAAAAGATGTTAGGTATTCAGACTTTAAATTCCAAGTCGATAGAAACTGTGACCATAACAATTTTCCTTTTTATATTCTTGTCGTCTCTTAAACATGGAATTCAATTAGCATTACAAATAAATATGCATAGCACTATGCATACACACATTTATGTGGGTATCTACATGAATGCATATATATAAAGTTCCCACAGAATATGAAGACAAAATCTTTCCTCCGAGCATATTTAGATAATAGAAAGGAGGAGAAGCAACTGTAATTTATTAATTATGAAAAACAGAACATGCTAAACTTAGCAACTATATTAAACTATCTGGGCATTTTGTTATGCTTCTAAACTAACCTTACGCTTGAGTAACTTGCCAAAGCTCTTCACCCATTTTTGCCAACCAGCATGCCCTTCCTCCAGTGCTTCACGGAGCTCTCCACTATCATAAGCAGAAATCAAACTGGCGGCCACCTCGGAAAGCTTATCTTGCACAATGGGTTTACCTTCATCACTGTAGCTTGCACGTAATATTAGGTTGGGCCGGTAAATTACGCATAATTTGAATAAAGACAGACAGTTTAGCTATGATATCAGTATTATCATAAGTGGAAGTGGTGTTTTAATGAATCGAGTAAAAACAAGCTTGCACCAAGGTAAGGAAAGGCATCATTCCAAATTGTACATAGAGCATATGTGTAACGACCCGACCCGCCAGCAATAATAACTCATTGGGCCCAAACCATCGGGGTGGAAAACTGATTCTGATTAAAATATATAAGGCCTACACGCTAGTAATAATAACTGGGCTTAAGCATTTTGGGCTGGTGGTTTGGACCCAACGAATTATTATTGCTGGCGGGTCGGATCGTTACACTATAAAATGAATTCTCATATAAGCAGAACTAAAGTTTATTATGCATCGCAAACAAAATTTGGTCTAACAGATACTATAAATAACAAAAGTGGATCCGAAGAAATAACAAAATAAAAGCAGATAAACAGTTGATCATTTACGAAGCCCAAAATTCACATCTAAATGCAATAGACATAAAACGAAAGAGACTAAAAACAAAACTAGCTACGTCTAACATTCACTCAAACCCGGTCCCGCCCTGCAAATCAGTCTCGGTATTTGGGTACGCAACCATACACCACATTAGTCGGATTAAGCATACGAATAAATATATAACAAATGCTCTAAAGTAAATTCTATTACAGAAATTAATTTAAGCGGCTGATTTTTAATTTGCAAAATCTTTAGAAAATACAGATTATCAAAATTTAAGATTCAGATCAAATAGCAAATAAATTTACAAACATTTCCTTTTTCAACAATTAAACAAAATAAATGTTCTAACTATATTATGTGATCCGTTGGCGATATCCAGAGGCACCCGAAGGCACAAACAGAACAGACGTACCCGAAGATGCAAACAGAACAGAAGCACCCGAAGGTGCATGTACAAAACAGAGGCGCTCGAAAGTGCAATTACAGAACAGAGGCGCGGATAGCCGCGGGTACCCGAAGATGCAATACAGAGACGAAACTAGCTTCTATAACAGAATACATGTCGACATGGCCAACATTGTATAGCAGAATACCAAAAGACATTATAATTCAAAATTTATCCGGTCACTAATTTACAAAACAAATTATCAAATTTCAAAAATTCTTTTTGCTAAAAGAACTTGTCAATCACAGTTGAAGCTCAATTTACAGAAATATTTAATAATATACTTAACCCTTAATTTTAAAATCTGCAAAATAAGATTTTCACACAATCAAAGTATTTTTCTAAATTATTTAGCGAAAACTAACGCGTGTCCGGTGGCTTACCTTAATGCAGCTTCAAAGATAAGAAATTATCCAGTCGAAAATGCACAGAAAAAATCAATCGTCGGAACCTAAAATAGAGATATGCGATTCTCTATAAGCTACTAAAATAAATGAACTTACAAAGAGGATATATATATATATATATATATAGAGAGAGAGAGAGAGAGAGAGAGAGAGAGAGAGAGAGTTGAGCTAGAATACTATTAGTAGCAAACGGGCTCCGTTGCCACCCATTTGTTTTTTATGACGGAGCCTCTAAATCGATGATCAGCACCGTTGAATATGATCTATACCACTTGAAGTATCTAGAAATCAAATTTTATGCTTTTCCGATATTGTTCTATTGTCCATCAAGTGAGCGTAAAAATGAATGGCTGAAAATGAATATCCTCTAAAAAGTGATGATAGTCGGCCCAGTCTTCTCTCTGGTCCCCTCAACGACCACCCCCCACTTTCAGTTCTCGTTCGCCGGCCCGTCTCCTGCTGTCCCTCCCCCGTTGCTGCCCCCGTCTGCGCTTCTCGTCTCTTCGCTGCCCTTATCGTGTTTTCTCTGGCGCTCTCTCCGTCTTTCTGGCGCCCCTCACGCCTCCCCTCCCTGCCGGCCCCTCCTGTTCTCCCTCTCGCCGCCGCCCCTTGCCCTGCTCCTCCCTTTTGCGGCCCCCGTTCGCTCTGGTGCTATTGGCCTCCTCCTCTCCCTTCTGCCCGCCCTTGCCGCCCTTTTCCCCGCCCTGTCTCTCTCGGTTTCGCCTCTTAGCGGCTGACCCTCTTCGCCTCCCCGCTGCTTCGTTTGGCGGTGGGGGCTGTTCCGCTCCTTTCCTCTCTGTCGGCTCGCTCTCATTCCTCTGTGTTTTCTTGCCTCTCATCGCGTCGTCTCCTTCAATCTCTCTGCGCGCGCTTCTCATCGTCTGTCACCTCGTTCTCCCTCTTCCTCTCGTCCGTCCTTGCTTCTCATCGTCGCCCCTCTTCTGTCCTTCTCTCTTCCTTCCTCCCCGCTCCCGCGGTCGACCCTTACGCCCTTTTCCCGTCTTGCCCCCCCTCGCGCGGCCTCGCCTCCTGTCTTTCTTTGCCCGCCGCCCCTCCCTCTCTGCCTGCTGCCCCAGCTGGTGGTGTCTGTTTGGCCATGTCTGCTCTCCTCTGGCTGTCTCTCTCGTCTTGCTTCCTCTTGCTCCTATTCACACTCACTACACATACTTCGTTCGCCTCCTCGGCCTTTTGTCGTTGTGCCCCGTCTCCTCCTTGCTCTTGCTCGCGGGTGCCGCATCGTGTGCGCCCGCCGTGCTTCCGCTTGTCTCCCGCGGTCCCGTCTCCCGACGCTTCGCTCTCTGCCCGCGGTGTGCCCGCTTTTCGCCCCCCCTGCCCTTTCGCGCTCTGCGCGCCTTCCTTTTTACCCTCTCCTCCCTCCTCTGCCCCCCTCTTTCCCCCGGCCACACCTCCTTTCCTGCTCTTTTTTCCCTCTCTTCGCTTTCTCGGCGCTGCTTTTTGCCCTCTTTCGCCCCTCCCTCGGCCCTCTCCCCCCCGCGTCCCCTGCGTCCCCCTCCCCCTCTTCGTTTGGCCCTCTCATCCGCCCCCCCTCCCTTCCCCTCTCCTCCCAAACCCCCGGCCCCTCGTGGGTTGATCGCGCGGTTGGTTCAGCCTTCCTCTCCTCGACTCCTCGCCCGCGCTCTTCCTCTTCTCCCCGCTCCCCCTCGGGTGCTCTGCGGGTTCCCCCACGGCCCCCCCTCCTTTCTTTCCTTTTCAGCGCGCGCCCGCCCCGGCTGCCCCCGCGCCCTGCGCGAGGGGCGGGGTGTGCTCTGCCGGTTTTCCTCTCGCCTCTCCCCTTGTCATCTTCCACCCTCTGCTCTCTTTCTCTTTGGCCCATACCCATCCCTCGCTCTGCGCTCGGTTTGGGGGCGCTCCGCAGCCCTTTCCGGCGCCCGGCCCGCTTCCCCGCTGCCGGCTTTCGCCCGCTCTCGGTTGCCGCGTGTGCCGCTGCTTTGGTGCCCGCCCGCGCCCCTGGCCGCCGCGTGTGTCCTTTCGGCTCCTACCTTGCCCCCTTGCTGCCTTTTCCTCCGCTCTTGCATCCCCCTCGCTTGCTCCCTCTCCCGGTCCCCCTTGCTCTGGCGTCCCTCCCTTTTTCCCCCGTCTGCCCGGCCCCTGCTCCCTGCCCTCCTGTGCCCCGCCTCCCGCCGTGCTTTCTCTGCGCCCCCCTCATGTCGCGCTTCCCCTTTTCCCCGCCTCGTGGTCCTTCGTTTGGTTCGTCTCGTCCCCTCCTCCTTCGCTTCGTGCCCCTCTCCGCTTCTTGTGTTGTGCCTTGTGCCCCTGGCCCCGCTTGCCCCATCGCCCCTTTTTTCTGGCCGTTCCATCCTATTGCCGTTTCTGTCTCCCCCCTCCTGTCGCCCTCGGCGTGCCCATCTGTCCTCGTGGCTTGCGCCCCCCGCGATTCCCCCTCCCTCCGCCCGTCCACCCGCCGCCCTTCGCGGCCCCTTTCCTGGCTCCTGGCCCCGTGCCGGGCCCCTCCCGCCTTGGGCGGGCGCGTCATCCTCGGGCCCCTCGCCCCCCCTCCCCCGCCCTTCGCCCCCTTTTTCTCCTCTCCCTACCTTTCCTCTCTCCCTCTCCCTGTCCGCTCCTCCCCCTCAGTGTTTGATTGTGCTCCCCCGGCGGCTCGCCCCTCCCTGGTCCCCCCCCCCCCGGGCCATCCCGCTGCCGCCCCCCCCATCCTACGTTGGCGCTCCCCTTTGTGTTCGTTGTCTTTGTTGCGGGCTTCCCCTTCCGGGCGCCGCCTCGCCTGGGCCCCGCCCCCCTACCCGCCCCTCCCCCCGCGTTGTGCCGGCCCTGGTTGTCGCCTTTGCGCGCGCCCCGCGCCCATCCCTGGTGCCCCACCCTATCCTCTTGCGCGCGCGCTACCGCGCCTTTCCTCCCCCCGGGTCCTGCGTGCTCGCGCGCGCGCTCCCCCCCCCCCTCCCCCGCGGGTCCCGCTCTGGCCCTCCTCCGCTTGCTCCTCCTCCCCCCCCCCCTGGCTGTTCCACCCCCCGGCTTTTTTCTCTCCGCCTTTTCGCTGTGTGAGTCGCCCCCCCCCCCCGCCCTCCGGCCTCGCCCCTCCCCTCCCCTCCCCTCTCGATTCCCCCCCCTTTATGCGCGCCGCGTTGCGCAGCTTCGGTTGCGGCTCTGGTCCCTTGTTCCCTGCGTCCCGTCCCTCTCCCTTCCCCTTTGCGATCTCTCCTCCCCCGTCCCCCCTGCGCTGCGCTTCCCTGCTCGCCGCTCCCCCTTCTCCATCCGCCCCTCCTCCCCCCTCACTCTGGCCCTGCCGCTCCCCGTTCGTCCCTCCTCGCCGCGGCATCCCTCGCGCTTTTCCCTGCTCCGTCATCCCCGCACGCGGGCCACCCCCCCCCCCGCTTTTCGGTCTCCGCCTTCACTCCCGTCGCTCGCCCTGTGCCCTACCCTTTTCTTTTTTTATCTTCTTGTCGTCTCTTCCCCCTGGCCTTCCCCTCGCCTCCCCCCACTCGCCTCGCCCTCTGCCTCCCCACCTTTCTGTGGGTCTCCTCCATGCCGCCTCTCTCTCCCGTTCCCCCCGCGCCTCTGCCGCCCCCCTCTTTCCTCCGCGCCTCTTCGCTCCTCGCCCGGACGGCGCCGCCCTTCCTTTCTTCCTTATCCCCACCGCGCCCCTCCCTCGCCCTCTCTTCCAACTCTCTTGGGCCTTTTGTCTGCTTCCCCCTCCCCCTTCCGCTGCGTCCTTGCCCCCGCTCTTCACCCCCTTTTTTGCCCCCCGGCCGCCTGCCCTTCCTCGCGTGCTTCCCGGCGCTCTCCCACTCTCTCCGCCGCCCTCCACCTGGCGGCCCTCGGCCCGCTTCTCTTGCCCACTGGTTCCATTCCTCCTTTCTGTCGCTTGCCCGTCCTCTCCGTTGGCCGGCCCTTCCGCCTCCTTTGCCTCCCGCCAGCCCGTTTCGCTCTGCTCTCCGTGTTCTCCTCCGTGCCTTGCGTGTTTTCCCTGACTCGCGTCCCCACGCTTGCCCACCCGGTCCGGCCCGCCCTCCTTCCCCTTGTCCATCGAGCCTCTGTGTCCCCGCCCCCGCCCGCGCGCCCTCTCCCTCACTGGCCCCCTCGGGGTGGACCCCCGCTTCTGCTTCCCCTCTCTCCGCCTCCCCGCTCGTCCTCCTCCTGGGCTTCCGCCTTTGGGCTGGTGGTTGGCCCCCCCGCCTTCTTCTTGCTGGCGGGTCGCTCGTTCCCCTCCCCCAGCCTTCCTCCTCTCCGCCGCCCTCCCGTTTACTTCTGCCCTCGTCCCCCCCCCCTTCGTCCTCCGCCGCTACCTACCTCCCCCGTGCTCCGCCCCTCACCCCTCCCGCCGCTCCCCCGTTGCCTTATCCGCCGCCCCCCTTCCCTCTCCCTGCCCTCGCCTCCCGCCCGCGCCTCCCCCCCCTCGCTCCGTCTACCCCTTCCCTCCGACCCGTCCCGCCCTGGCCCCCCGTCTCGGTCGTTTGGGTCGCCCCCCTCCCCCCCTTCGTCGCTTCCGCCTCCCCTCCCTCTCTCCCCTGCTCTCCAGTCACTTCTCTTCCAGCCGCTTCCTTCCGCGGCTGCTTTTTACTTTGCCCCCTCTTCGCCCCTCCCGCTTCTCCCCCTTTCGCTTCGCTCGCCCTCGCCCTCCCTTCCCCCCCTTTCCTTTTTCCACCCTTCCCCCACCTACCTGTTCCCCTCTCTTATGTGCTCCGTTGGCGCTCTCCCGCGGCCCTCCCCGGCCCCACAGCCCCGCCGTCCCCGCCGCGCCCCTCGCCCCCGCCCCGCCGGGCCTGTTCCCCCCTCCGAGGCGCTCGCCCGTGCCCTCCCCCCCGGCGCGGCTCGCCGCCGGTACTGCGCCGCAGCTCAATCCCGCGCCGAACCCTCGCTTCTCTCCCCCCTCCCTGTCCCCTGCCCCGATTGTCTCGCACGACTCCCCCCAGCCCTCTCATTCACCTTTATCCGGTCCCTCCTTTCCCACCCCCCTTCTCCCCTTTCCACCTTCTTTTTGCTCCCCGCCCTTGTCCATCCCGTTGCCGCTCCCTTTCCCGCCATCTTTCCTCCTCTCCTTCCCCTTCCTTTTCCCCTCTGCACCTCCGATTTTCCCCTCCCCGTCTTTTTCTCCTTCTTTAGCGCACCCTCACGGTGTCCGGTGGCTTCCCTTCCTCAGCTTCCCCGCTCCCCCTTCTCCCGTCGCCCCTGCCCGCCAACCTCCCTCGTCGCCCCTCCCTCGCGCTCTGCCCTTCCTCTCAGCTCCTCCACTCCCTGCCTCCCCGCGGCTATCTATCTCTCTCTCTCTCTACTCTCTCTCTTCTCTCTCTCCTCTCTCTCTACGCGCGCGCCGCCGCCCTCCACGCCGCTCCGCTCGACTCCTCTTCGCGCCCCCGGGCTCCGTGCCCACCCCTTTTGTTTTTCTGCCGAGCCCTCCATCGCTGCTCCGCCCGTTGACTGCTCTCTCCCTTGCGTCTCTCCGCCATCCTCTTTCCTGCTTTTCCGCTCTTTTCTCAATGTAGCCCCCGTGGGCGGTACCCCTGCATGGCCTGACCTTGCTCTCCTCTCCCCGTGCTGCTAGGCTTTGTCCTCCGCTCGCGAGTCATCCGCTCTTCTTCTCCCTCGGTTTCCCGACTTTCCTCCCTCCCCGTTTCCATTGCATTTAGGCGGGGTTTCCCCCGTTACGCCGCGACCACGCCTCTTCTCGCCTTACATTCACCCTTTTGACACCTCTTTGATCATTGGTTAATAATGTCGAAAAGATTTGTTTGGTTTCTAGATTTTCAAGTGGTATAGCATCTGTTCAACAGTGCCCGATCGTCTTTAAGGCTCCATCATCGAAACAAATGGGTGGCAACAGAGCCGGTTTGCTACCGATAGCATTCTAGCTCACTCTCTCTCTCTCTCTCTCTCTCTTCTCTCTCTTATATATATATATATAGTAGGGCTACTATACTCTTATGAGTATAGAGAGCTTCGTACTCATAAGTGTTTCAATGATGGAGCTTCCGAATCGACGATCCGCTCCGTTAAATATGATCTAGAGTAATTGAAACTTCTAGAAAATAAATTTCGTAATTTTTCGAAATCATAATAAAGTCCATCAAGCGGGCATAAAATGAACGGTCGAATCGAACGACGTTCTAAAATGGATGATCGGATCCTTCAATTAAGATCGAAGTTATTGATCTTTATCAAGGTAGTGAATAGAATTTTCTATTAAAAATTCAACCGATTCCGATTCTTTCACACCGTTAAATTAGCAAGTATCCCATACCGGCCATTAAAAATTGTCATTTTGTGACATTTTGATCGTAAGGTAATGATGTCAAAAAATTATATAATTTGATTTCTAGAAGTTTTAAATGCTATATGATAAGTTTAACGGTATGGATCGTCGATTCGGAAGCTATATCATCGAAAACAACTTATGAGTACGAGGGCGATCATACTGATAAGTATATAGTAGCCGGACTCATATATATATATATATATATATATATATTATAATATATATATAGAGCTTAGGCTACTATCTATCGGTAGCACGGAGCGCTCCGTGCTACCAAGTTGTTTTGATGATGCGGCTTCCAAATCGACAATCGGCTCCGTTAGACTTGATCTATACTATTAAAAGTATTTAGAAACTAAATTTCATAATTTTTCAATACCATTTACCTATCAAACAAGTAGTCTAAAATTGAACGGCTGAAAATAAAAACCTCATAAAAAATGATAATAAAAGATTTAAATTCAAGATCAGATTAAACTGATCTTACTCTAAATAGTGAAAGAATTTTCTATAAATTTTTTATCGAATTTGGATTGTTTTACACCGTTAAACTCTCAAACACACCACATCGGCCATTAAAATTGTCAATTTGAGATCTTTTGATCACTAGTCAAATGATGTCGAAAAAATCTGAAATTTAGTTTCCAAATACTTTCAATAGTGTAGATCAAGTCTAACGGAGCCGATCATCGATTTGGAAGCCGCATCATCGAAAACAACTTGGTAGCACGGAGCACTCGTGCTACCGATAGTATAGTAGCCGGACTCTATATATATATATATATATATATATATAGAATTATGCTACTATACTATCAATAGTTTCAAGCCTTGGTACTATTGAGTTTTCGACCGTTGGATGAATAGATGTGCGGTTACGATGATAGTGTCCTCGGTTAAATTGATAGTGTCTCCTAGGATTGAGTGGGTGGTTGGTTTAATGTATAATCTAACGGGTGGAACTGATCAAAGGGTACATCTAACGGTAGAAATCTCAATAGTACCAAGGGCTTGGTACTATCGATAGTATAGTAGCCGACTCTATATATATATGTATATATATATATATGGAAAGAAGCTCGTACAAAATTTTAGATTTTGAATAGGCTCACATAGGTTGACATGATCGATGACAAATACATGCTATAGGTTGAGATGGAGCATAGAAGGGCTTTAAAAAAAAATTAAACTCGACAAAACTCAATTTACAATCAAAAGATGAGGGAGTTTCAATAATTAAAATATTCAAAGGAGGTAAGATAACATAACGGAATTTTAAATAATAACGAGGGTTTTAGTATTCAAACAGAGGGTTTATCACATGTACAAAACTAATTTTACCATCTACAATCGAATAAGATCAAAAATTAGAAGCAAAACACCACACCGCCTTCTTTAGGCATTTGTCGAAACATATAGCGGGCATTCCAATTAGTGTGTACAATCTGTGAAGTTTTACACAACTAGATCATATAGAGGATATAAGATATGAAATTAAACGGTCCAACGACAAATATTAGATACAAGCAAATCAGATTTTGATGATTTCAAATTTTAATCATCATGAGACGAGTATTCAAAATAATATATAACGATGAACAAAGAGGTTAATATCACAAGATCCGATATAGAGGTAAAATGCGAGAAAAAGAAAAACCTTCTCGAAGATGGTGAAAACGACGGCAAAATGCCGTCGACGAGCGAACCAAAAAATAACGGCCGATAAGGATTACGGCGGAGGCGGCTGTGGATGACGGCGAACAACGGCGATGATCGGAATGACGATGTGCGCGCGCAGAGCGGGGGAAATGACGTACGACGCAAGGTGGAAAGAGACGGTCGTAGGGATGCGGAGGGAGAGGGGAGTTGAGGGAGAAGAGGTAGTTCGGGTTGGGGGTTGCTATGAACGAATAGAAAGAGACCTAATTAAGTTAGGATTAATTAGGCATAATATGCCACCGAGTCCTTCAAAGATTAGAGTCTACGAAAAGTCCACAATTTATAAGAAAATAAAACAAACAAAAGGGATAAAGTGAAGAGGTGTTACATCGTAGTTCTCCTCGAATGGCCTCAGCTGTTGGGAAGCATAAGCAATTACTTTTGTCGTTCTGGCATCAAGACGCATCCTAATCCTATTCTTCGAGGCATCCTATAAATAGTAAATCCCTCACCGCTAACAGCAAGGTAAGAATAGGCGCTGATATTAAACGTTTCTTCAACTCCAATAAGCTTTGTTCACATTTATCCTACCACTGAAATTTAACTCCTTTCCGTGTCAACTGAGTCAAACAGCAAGGCAAGAAAAAACTTCCACAAATCTTCTATAGTTTCTTGCTAAGCCACGAAACTCCGAACCTCAGTGATACTGATTAAAATATGTAACGACCGACCAGCCAGCAATAATAACTCGTTGGCCCAAACCACCGGCCCAAAATGCTTAAGCGCGTTATTATTACTAACGTGTATGCCTTATATATTTAATCAGAATCCAGTTTTCCACCTATGTGGGACTATTGGGGCGTTACAAATAAGAAAATATGCCCACGATCCGAGCCACGTTGTGGAGCCGAAACCTTTGCAGCTTAGAGAAGATCTATCTTATGACGAACAGCGGTACATATTGTGACGCAAAGACAAGTTTGAGAAGACGAACCATTCCGTATATTAACAATGCCAGTAGAGCAACCATTCTGAACGAAAACTACTTGGGACTCGAGACAGATAAGTGGCGAAGTACCATCAGCTTTTTGAGAACTAAGGTATGTTAAGTTTAGAGCACTAAATTTCTTTTAGGAGGGAAGGATGTAAACCCCCCATTCTCTAAGTTTAGAGCACTATATATTGAGTTTTGTCGAGTTTAATTTTTTTTTAAGAGCCTCTCTATGCTCCATCTCAAACCTATCAGCATGTATTTGTCATCGATCATGTCAACCTATTGTGAGCCTATTCAAAATCTAAAATTTTGTAACAAGCTTCCTTCCATATATGTATTATAGAGTTGAGCTAAGAATGTGATCGATAACAAACGACACTTTTTGCGCAACCCATTTGTTTTGATGAGGAG